>NW_004955599.1:623879-627882 GCF_000276665.1 Chinchilla lanigera
CTCGGGGCCCCTGCTGGTGTGTTTCGGGGCGCGGCGCGGCCCCGTCCCCACCCACGCGGAAGGAGGCGGGAGGGAAGTCCCCGCAGGGCGTGGTCCCTCTAGTCCCCAACCGAGGGGTGGCTCCTTCCCCCCAGGACCATAGGAAGGAGGGTCTTTGGTGGCAGCGCGTGCAGACTGGGGCGCGTGGGAGCCTGGGCTAGGGGACACCAGCCAGCTGTGAGCTGCGAGCTGGAGGAGGCCTCAGAGGATCTGGGGCGGTGGGAGGTGAGGACCTCAGGGTGCCTGGGTCCCCCAAAGCTCTGACCCCAGAAGGCTGGACACAGGGATACGGGAACACGGGAGGCCCCAGGTCACATTCGCGCTTGGGGTACTCTGGAGTCTCCTTGAGGTGACCCCGCAGCTGCGACAGCCCCTGCGGGGGGCACGAGGTCGGGGCACGAGGGGCGAGGCGGGGGCTCCGGGGCCAGCCCGGGGTCCCAGGGAGGCTCCGCTGCAGGAGCGGACGCCGGCCAGGCCGAGCCTGAGGAGCTGGTTTGTGAGGTTGGGCAGAGGCAGGGGTGGGGAGGCGTGTGTGCCTGGGTGTGGTCACCCCTTCTTTAGAGCTTGGGAACCGCCTGGGGACAGATAGGCAGACTGGGAGAGCGAGTCCGGCTCCAGGCGGCCGCTGTGGGCGACGCAGAGGTTTGAGGAGGGGGCTCGCTGGAGGGGGCGGCAGGGCAGTGGACCGTCTGAGGCCCCTGGCACCCAGCTTCCAGGGCTCTTCGAGCCTCTGGACTCCCCTCGCAGCCCTCGCTCCCGCTGGAATGTGGGGCCACGGGAAGGCTCCAGGGAGCCCCCTGCCTGCTGGCCCAGATCCCACGGGTGCGGCGAGAGCTACTGTCTTGGGCTTGTCCCTTCACGTCTGTCTCAGGGGCGGCTGACTGTGGCCGGGAGTCTCCGCCACCTCCTGAGCCCCGACCTGTGCTTGGGGTGAGGGTCGTGCACTGCCGGGAGAGGGTGTCCTGCAGGGCTTGTGTGAGTCGTCTCCGTGGTCACCCTGGGCTGGAGGCAGACAGTGGCTGTCTGCTTGGCCTGGGAACTGGCCGGTGGTTGCAGAGGGTGGAGGGGTCACTCAAGCACTGGGGTAGTTGGGAAAGCCAGGTTCAGGAGGGTGGAGGCTGGGGGGAGGGAAGAGCCTGGCGCTGTCCTGGCTGGGCTGGGGGACCCCTGGGTTCCTGCACTGGCGCGGCCTAGCCGCTGGGGGCAAGCGTGGCCCTCTCCAAGCCAGGCCAAGGTGGGACACAGGGCGGCGGAATCGCAGCTATGCTCACCCCCAGGGCTGGCAAAGCTGTGTCCACTCTCCACGCAGGGGGAGTCCCTGTCCCCGTAGTTCTGGAGAGGCCCCGCCGTTGTTGTCTGGCCAGGCATGGGGCCCTCCCGCTGGACCCTGCCCAGAGGTCGCCAGGTTGTCGCAAGTGGGGCAGGTGGTGGAGTCCCTCTGGGCCAGGGGACCAGCAGGCCTTCTTCCTGCCTCCCCGAAGTTAGACCCTGATGGGGCCTTGAGGAGGGAGCTGGGCCGGGTGGAGAGGTGGAGGACAGGTGACAGGCTCGGGAGGCCCCAGGGACACGCCTGCTGTGGGTCTGTGGGCTGGCGAAAGCACGGCGTGGTCTGCGTGGCAGAAGCGGGGTTTGGGTCTGTGCGTGTCTGAGTGTTTCCCAGGGCGTCTTCGCGTGTTCTCTAGGGCTCCCTGTGCCTCTCGCTGACCACGGTCATAGTCCTGGTCGTGAGAGATGTTCCTGTGGGTGTGCCGACCGTCCAGAGGCAGCAGGCGGTTTATGGGGTTCCTCGGACACTGCTGTGCACTTCTGCCCGGGGCACTGAGCGCGGTGCTCGCCCACAGCTGCGTGCGTGGGGTCCCCCTGGAGGCGCAGGTTGTGGGAGAGCTGCCCCCGAGGTCTCCTGCCCGTGCTCTGGCCGTCCTGCTCGAGGCAGTGGCTGTGTCCACAGCGGGTCCTGTGCCTGCCTAGGCCTGGGGGCCCCTGAGGAAACTGGTGGGGAGTGGTACTCGGGGACGCTCCGGATCTTGACCCTGGGGCCCCTCCAGCCCTTGCTGTGCAGTGCGTCTGGGGACCCCTCCCTTCACACAGTCCCCTGCGGTGTTTCTGTCCTCTGCCCCCTGCCTGCTGTTAGGCTTAGTTGTCACCAGGTCCTGTCACCTCACGTTGTGTTTCCCTTCTCTGAGGCGCCATCTCTACCTGGCTGGGTAGGGATGAGGCTGTGGCACGGATGTGGCAGGGCCCTTGGCTCCACAGTGCTCTGTGACTTCTCCTCGTCAGCGTGGAGCATGTGTGCTGTGTGTGGAGGATGGTGTGTGTGGAGCGTGTGGTGTGTGGTTTGTGTGGAGTGTGGTGTGTGTGGAGCGTGGTGTGTGTGGAGTATGTGGGTGTGTGTGGAGTATGTGGGTGTGTGTGGAGTATGTGGTATGTGTGGAGTATGTGGTGTGTGTGGGGTGTGTGGAACATTTGGAGTGTGGTGTGTGTGGAGTGTGGTGTGTGGAGCGTGGTGTGTGTGGAAGTGTGGAGCGTGGTGTGTGTGGAGTGTGTGTGTGGAGCGTGGTGTGTGTGGAGTGTGTGTGTGGAGTGTGGAGCGTGGTGTGTGTGGAACATGTGTGTGGTATGTGGAGCGTGGTGTGTGTGGAGTGTAGTATGCGTGGAGTGTGTGGAACGTGGAGTGTGGTGTGTGTGGACTGTGTGGTGTGTGGAGTGTGGTGTGCGTGGAGTGAGCTCCCCCCCGTGCTGTGCTCTTCCTCCGTGTGCCAGGCTGTGCGCGTGTGGACTTCCTGTCCTGTGCTGTGCGTGGGCTCCCGTGTGGCTGCTGGGGTGGCTTCTCCCACGGTGGGGCGTGGAGGGTGCTGGGTCTGTCTGTCCCCCTGCAGCTGGGCTGTGCCTTCCTCTGTCCCCGCGGCAGGCGGTGGAGCACGCTGGGCCCTAAGGCTGTTCCCGAGCTCTGTGTGGGTTTGGGTGTGGGGTTTCAGTTCCTCCGCCTTCGGTGCAGGGGGGAAGAGCTGCTCTCTGCGGGGTGAGGGCCCGTGGCTGCTGGGCGTCACCCCTTTGTTGGTCGGGTTTGGGTGCAGCCGTGCTCCTGCTCCTGCGGCTGTCCCCAGCAACTCCTGTCCCTGCCTCTCCGTCTCCCTGCTTTGCAGCCGGGGGGCCTCCCTCCTGCCTGGGGCCCTGGGACGCAGGGGCCCTCCAACGGGGCTCTGGGTCCTGTCTGCGCTGCAGCCTGCCCTGTGGAGAGCTTGGCATGCTTCTTCCTGAGGCCACTGGATGTGCAGGCGGCCGTCGCGTGCACGGAGGAGCTGAGCTGAGCTGAGGAGCTAAAGTTTGACTTTAGCCACCTGTGGCCTACAAAGTCTTTCCTGCTGCAGGCTGGGGGCGCTGGCGAGTGCCCTGAGAGCGCGCATTCCCTGCGGTCCTGACGCGGGGTGCGGCCTCTGTCTGGGCTCAGGGCTCAGCTCGGCAGTGGCAGTGTGGAGGAGGAGGCGGGCAAGTGTGGATGGCCGCAGGCAGGGGCCTGGCCCCCGCCGCCTTGTCCCTGCGTGAGTCCCCCCACTCCCACCCCCTCTGGGGCCAGGTCCATGGAGTCAGCCTTTTCCCAGGTCCCGAGTCCGAGTTCAGGGTCTGGGTCGAGCGCTGGGCGGCACCCTGCGTGCTCTGGAGCTGCGGCTGCACCGTGGTGACTCACAGGCGGGAGGAGGAGCGTGGGTGGCCGCTGGCTGCTCTGTGCCGCAGTTGAGGACAGGGCAGGCGCCAGGGCTCCCTGCGCTGTGTACTTCACGTCCCTTCTGGCCGGGCAGGGTCCTCAGCCAGCGCTGACTCTGTGTCGTGTCCCCGCTCCCCCAGGTCAGACACTGCTGGCTGTGCTGAGGCTGGGGAGGTCTGCCTGAGGTTAGCACTGTGGATTGAACCCAGGCCCTTTGCGCTGAGCTGTAGCCCCAGGCTTTTTTTTTTTTTTTTTTTTTTT
>NW_004955599.1:627982-633772 GCF_000276665.1 Chinchilla lanigera
TTTGTCTTTTTGAAACAGGGTCTCTCTGTGCAGTTCAGGCTGGCCTTGAGCTCACTTTGTAGCCCAGGCTGGCGTTGAACTTGCCACGATCTCCTGCCTCAGCTGCCCCACACCCAGCTCCCCAGCCATTTTTTTTTTGCGGGGGGTGGGGTGGGGGGTGGTGGTGGTGTTGGTGGTGGTGTAGGAATTGAACTCAGGACCTCTTACGTGCCAGGCAGGCACTGTACTCCTAAACTGTGTCTCAGCCCTTTTTTTTGTTTCTGTCTTTTTGGGGCAGGGTCTCGCTCTGCAGTTCAGGCTGGCCTTGACCTTACTTTGTAACCCAGGCTGGCCTTGAACTTGAGGCAGTCCTCTTATCTCAGCTGTACCACGCCTCCCCAACTGTTTCTAAACATTTTTAGAGTTTGAGGCAGGTTTTCCTAGCCTGTGCTTGAATTTCTCATTTCTCCTGCCTCAACCTCCTAAAGTGCTGGGATCAGATTTCATTTGGAGTTTGTTCCCTGGGATGGTTCTCTCACCCCTGGGAGATTCTGAGCCGGTCACATGCAGAGCACCTTGCTCAGGACTTAAGTGTGGGGCAGGGTCTGAGGGTTGTCCCCTCCACACCTGCTTGAGGCTGCCTTCAGTGACATGTGAAGGCCACAAGTGTGACGTTTGGTGCTGGGCAGTCGTGTCTGTCCCCAGCCAGCGTCCTCTTTGGAGTCCTGTGCAGTGCTGGGTGCTTGGATGGGGGTCCTGGCAATGTTGAGCGTCATCCACACAGCTTCCCTGGTGACAGTGTGACAGCCTGGCTGCCCTTTTGTGTGGGTGGCTGCAGGTTCTGGCTTCTCCCAGTGTCCTCCCAGTGACCCATGGCCGCCAGCCCTGGGCATGTCTTGTGGCTGGGGGCAGCTTTCCCCATTGGACCGAGCCCAGGCTAGAGATGCTGGATGGGGGGCTCGCAGCGGTTTCGAGCGGCCTCTGGGTCCTGAGCAAGTGCCTGGGGGCAGTCTTAACCCCTGGTAGCAGCCCATGTACCCTACCCTCAGGGCTCCTCTGTTCCCAGGGGAGCCCCTTATCGGCTCCAGTTCCATGGTGTGGAAATGGGGTTCCAGGTTAGCTGCCTTGGCTGGCCCCACGGCCTGGAGGATGCACTGCCAGGACAGAGTGGGGGCCTGGCATGCCTTGCGCTGGCGTCCTGTGCAGCAGGCTGCAACGTTCTGAACTGCCGCACTGGGCTGGACTGGCCAGGCCCAGCGCCTCTGCCGCCCTTTGGTGCAGCTGTCCCTGTGAACTTGTCTCTCCCCAGGTTCTGTGACAGATTCTGAGGACCGAAGCCGCGTGGGGAGAGAGGGCAAGGGGCAGGCTCCTGGCCACGCGTCTGCTCAGGATCCGGACAGCAGAGGTCAGCAGGAGACCTGGAGGCCAGGCCTGGGTGGAAGGCACAGGGCTTATGGCGGGAGAGCCAGGGTGCGGGAGCCTGGACAGAGCCTGGGGGACCTGACGTGCGTCTCCACCCTGCTTCCCAGATGGAGAAGGAGGAGGAGACAACGCGGGAGCTGCTGCTGCCCAACTGGCAGGGCAGCGGCTCACACGGGCTGACCATCGCGCAGAGGGACGACGGTGTGTTTGTACAGGAGGTGCGGCAGGACTCGCCCGCCGCCCGTGCCGGTGTGGTCCAGGAGGGTGAGTATGTGGGCACAGGCGCCAGGGACACGGCCGGGGGAGGGGTGGCTGCGGCCCCGCCCTGCTGCCCCTGTGCTCCCCACTGTGGATAGGGTCTGCCCGAGCGCTGCCGTGACGGGTGCGGTGAGCGGAGTGTCCAGACCTCAGGCTCCTTGTGCACGTGCTTGGGTTCCTGTGCGACTGTGCCCTCCCGCTGGGGCTGTGATGCGGCTCCTGGGCCCGTGGGCCTGACCTGGTCATCTTTCTCCATTTAGGGGACCAGATCGTGGGCGCCACCATCTACTTCGACAATCTGCAGTCGGGGGAGGTGGCGCAGCTGCTGAGCACCGTGGGCCGCCACACCGTCGGCCTGAAGCTGCACCGTCCGGGTGACCGCTCCCCTGAGCCCGGCCAGGCCTGGGTGCATGAGGCCCTGGGCTCCCACGGCCCCGAGGTGGTTCTGGTGAGTACGGTGGTTGTGCCTGCCGGGAGCTTGCCGGGTTCCATCCCTCAGTGACCCTGTGCTGCACGAGCCCCTGCCTGCAAGTTTTTTCTGTTTGCTACAGCACGGGGCAGGTGCTGCCCCAGTCTTTTCTGTGTCCCTTTAGAGCACCCCGCAGGGAGAGCAGCCACACAGCCTGGGTCTGATGCTGGGGGAAGGGGTGGCTTTGCAGATGGTGCCCACCTGTGGCCCTCGACACTGTTGTTCTGTTAGTCCCAAGCCGGAACCCCCGGGTCTGTGGGGATACTTGTGGCCCTTCCGTGGACTGTTATGGGACAGGTGGACTGTGCTGACGGTGCCAACCCCAGCTCCTGGCTCTTCAGCTCTGCAGAGATGTTTCAGTGTGAGGGGCCTGGGGGCTCTTCGCTGGTTGTGTGTGTGTGTGTGTGTGTGTGTGTGTGTGTGTGTGTGTGTGGAGATGGGTCTTGCTATGTAGTTCCAGCTGTCCTTGAACTTGAGGCAGCCCTGCTACCTGTCTCAGATTGCTGAGCCTGCAGGCACAGGCTGCAGCCCTGGCTGTGCTCGATTCCCCGAGCAGGCGAGCGTGGGTGGCCGTTGTTCTCCGTGGTCCCCAGATGACTTTGCTTCCCCTATGGTGTGGTTGTTGCCTTGGCGCTCTGCCCCTGGGGACCCTGCCTTTTGGGGTCGCTGGTTCCCTGGGAAGCAGCGCTGCATCCACAGCACCGAGGAGGCTCCCCACGACCTGTGCCTGGCGTGTCTTTCTGCAGAGTGGGGCCGACGAGGAGTACCAGCGCATCTACGCCACCAAGATCAAGCCACGGCTGCGCTCGGAGGACGGGGTGGCAGGGGATCCTGGGGAGACCCAGAGCCGCACTATCACTGTGACTAGGAGGGTCACAGCCTACACTGTGGATGTCACTGCTCCAGAAGGAGCCAAGGACATTGACATCAGCAGCCCTGAGTTTATGGTGAAGATTCCAAGGCATGAAGTGACCGAAATCTCAACTGTGGATGTGGAGACACGGCCTGGGAAAACGGTGATCAAGCTGCCCCCAGGGCCAGAGCTCCAGGGTGCCGTCACCTCAAAAGTCCAGGTTTCTGTGCCTGGTGTCCAGGTGGGGAGCCCGAGTATCAGTGTTAGTGCAAAGGGTGCGGACTCAGGGGGCAGGGCAGCTGTCCACATGCCTGGAGGGGATGTCCTGTCCTCTCTTGGGGCTGGGGCAGCGGAGGAGAACAGTGGGAAAGTTAAAATTCCTACCCTGAAGATGCCAAAGTTTGGGGTTTCGCCTGAGGGCCGGGCACCCGGGGGCAGCAGGAGCATCCAGGGTCCTCACGTGGGTGTCAGCATCGCAGGGACAGAAGGGGAGCCATGGGGCCCACAGGTCACTGGGCCGTCCCTGGAGGGCGAATTAGGCCTGAAGGGGGCCAAGCCACTGGGGAACATCGGAGTGGATGTCTCTGCCCCCCAAATCGAGGGTGGTGTCACAGGCCCCCACGTGGAGGTGCGAGCCCCTGGTGTTGGTGTGAACGTGCCCAAGGTGAAGGGCTCTCAGTTCTCTGTGCCCACATCGAAGGCAGAGGGAGCTGACCATGTGACACTGCCCACGGGGGAAGTGACTCTTCCAGGGGTCTCTGGGGGTGTCAGCCTGCCCGAGGATGCCGCTGGTGGGCTGGAAGTAAAGGTGAAGGGTGCCAAGGTGAAGACTCCTGAAACGATTGTTCAGAAACCCAAAATCTCCATGCAGGATGTGGATCTGAGCCTCAGGTCCCCCAAGCTAAAAGGAGACATTAGAGTTTCTGCTCCCGAGGTAAAGGGTGAAGGGACCGGCCCCCAAGTGGCACTGAAAGGCTCCAGGATGGACATAGAGACACCAGACATGGCAGGAACCTTGTCCGGCCCCAAGCTTGGCGGTCCTTCAGGGAAGACAGGCACGTGTAGGATCTCCATGGCGGAGGTGGACTTGAACGTTGCTGTGCCTAGAGCGAAAGGGGGTGTGGACGTCACACTCCCGAAAGTAGAACAGAAGGTCAAGGTGCCTGAAGCTGATATCAGAGGTCTCGGAGTAGGTGTCAGTGGCCCAGAGTGGAACCTAAAAATGCCCCAAGTGAAGATGCCTGCAGTCAGCACTCCAGAAATCAAGGGGGAATCCCCGTGTGTGGACCTGGCTATCCCCAAAGGGGATGTCAGTGTTTCAGGGCCGAAGGTCAGTGTGGAAGTGCCAGGGTTCCATATGGAGGGAATCGGAGGCAAACTTAGAGGGCCTGATGGCAAGCTGCCGGAAGTGGCTGTGAACCTGCCTGGTGCAGATCTGCATGCTGAAGGGATGATGGTCAAAGGGGAGTGTGATCCAACAGTACCAAAGCTTGAAGCAGAGGTGCAAGGCCCCAAAGTGGATATCAGTGCCCCAGATGTGGATGTTCATGGCCCAGACTGGCAGCTGAAGATGCCCAAGATGAAAATGCCCAAGTTCAGCATGCCTGGCTTCAAAGCAGAGGGCCCTGAGGTGGGTGTGAACCTGCCCAAGGCCGATGTGGACATTACTGGGCTCAAGGTGGAGGCTGGTGCTCCAGATGTGAGCCTTGAGGGACCAGATGGGAAGTTGAAAGGACCCAAGTTTAAGATGCCGGAAATGAACATCAAGGCTCCCAAGATCTCCATGCCGGATGTGGACTTACATCTGAAAGGTCCTCATGCAAGGGGAGAATATGATGTCACAGTGCCAAGAGTTGAAGGTGATATTAAAGTACCTGATGTTGAACTTAAAATGGCCAAAGTGGACATTGATGTCCCAGATGTGGAAGCTCAGGGCCCAGACTGGCACCTAAAGATGCCCACGATGAAAATGCCTAAGTTTGGCATGCCCAAAGTCAAAGCAGAGAGTCCAGAAGTGGATGTGAGCCTGCCTAAGGCCAGCATAGATGTCTCAGGCCCCAAAGTGCAGGTGGGAGCTCCGGATGTGAATGTTGAAGTCCCTGAAGGGAAGCTGAAGGGACCTAAGATTAAGATGCCAGAGGTGAACATCAAGGCCCCGAAGATCTCCATGCCTGATGTGGATCTGCATATGAAAGGTCCAAAGGCAAAGGGGGAATACAGCATTACAGTGTCAGAGGTGGAAGGGGACCTGCAAAGCCCCAAAATAGATGTCAGTGCTCCAGATGTGGATGTTCATGGTTCTGATTGGAGTTTGAAAATGCCGAAGATTAAAATGCCTAAGTTCAGCATGCCCAGTCTCAGAGGAGAGGGCTCAGAAGTGGATGTAAACCTGCCCAAAGCTGACTTGGACATTTCTGCACCAAAGGTTGATCTCAGTGCCCCAGATCTGAGCTTTGAAGGAGGAGAAGGGAAGTTGAAAGGCCCAAAGTTTAAGATGCCAGAGATGCACTTCAAGGCTCCAAAGATGACTCTACCAGATGTTGACATGGATCTTAAAGGACCGAAAGTGAAAGGAGATCTAGATATCTCCCCACCAAAAACAGAGGGTGAGATAAAAATTCCAGATGTGGACATCAAAGGGCCTAAAGTGGACATCGATGTTCCGGATGTGGATGTGAAAGGCCCAGACTGGCACCTGAAGATGCCCAAGATGAAAATGCCCAAGTTCAGCATGCCTGGCTTCAAAGCAGAAGGTCCTGAGGTGGATGTGAACCTGCCCAAGGCCGACATTGATGTCTCAGCGCCCAAG
>NW_004955599.1:651280-652353 GCF_000276665.1 Chinchilla lanigera
TGCCACTGAGCGAAATCCCCAGCTCGTTTTGTTTTTATGAACCGATTGCAGTGGTGGACACCTAATTACTCGGGAGGCTGAGGCAGGAGATTGCTTGAGCCTAGTAGTTTGAGACCAGCATAGGCAACATAGCAAGACCCTGTCTCAAAACAAAAATATTAAAATTAGACATTGAATGTCCTGAGCAAGCTTTGTCTCATTAAAAGAATAAAACAGAGCACCTTCAAGTTGTTCCTCCCCAGCTGCTCACCTGGCGTAGCCCAGCCGGGATGTGGGTGTGGGCAGTGTGTGTTCCACCTGGAGCCCAGTGAGGCTGTTTTGACTTTTTTTTATTGTTGTGGGGATGGACCGAGGGCTCTTATAGTGAACTACTTTTCCTGTCCTTTTTAAATGTTTATTTTGATATAGATTCTTGCGGAGTCACCAAGTTGCCCAGGTTGAACTCAAACGTGTGACCCTCCTGCCTCAGCCTTCTGCTGTCCTTTGAAGCCAGCCCTGGGTGCACAGGGACCCCTGGCCTAGAGACCAGCCTCGGGTGCACATGTGGGGCTCTGTGTCCTGGTGGCTGCCCTGTCCCCTCCATGCAGCTTGGTGCTGATGGAGAAGAGACGCTTCCTAGCCCCCCCCCTCCCCGCCGCCTCCAAACCTCCTTTCTTCCTCCTTGTTCCTCGGTGCAGTGGGCCTTCTCTCTCTGCAAAGGCCCCGGGGACTGGGCCGAGATCTGGTGGCCAATGAGCTGGAAAGACCTTGGTTGCCTGTCCGAGGCCTCAGCTCAGCTTGGTCCTCGAGCTCCTCGGATGGCAGAGCACCAGGGCTGGGCCGGGCTGGGGATGCAGGGTCTGAAGTCGGAGCTCAGGGCCTGCTCCTCCCTCCAGCGAGCTCCTCAGGGGCGACTCGGCTCTCGGAGTGCATCTGTGGCTGTGCGCGTGTGTGTGTGTGTCCCAGTGATCTAGACTCCGGGGTGTGTGTGTGTGTGTGTGTGTCGCTGTGATTGAGACTCTGGGGTGTGTGTGTGTGTCTGTGTGTCCCTGTGATCGAGACTCCGGGGTGTGTGTCTGTGTGTGTCTGTGTGT
>NW_004955599.1:652453-659633 GCF_000276665.1 Chinchilla lanigera
GGCTTCAAAGCAGAGGGCCCTGAGGTGGATGTGAACCTGCCCAAGGCTGACGTTGACATCTCAGCGCCCAAGGTGGACATTGAAGGACCTGATGTCAGCATTGAAGGGCCAGAAGGAAAGCTGAAAGGCCCCAAGTTCAGGGTGCCTGAGCTGAACATCAAGGCCCCGAAGGTCTCCATGCCTGATGTTGACCTACATTTGAAAGGACCTAAAGTAAAAGGAGATTTTGATGTGTCTGTCCCCAAGGTTGAAGGTACTTTCAAAGGCCCCGAGGTTGATCTTAAGGGCCCAGGCCTGGATTTTGAAGGACCTGATGCCAAACTCAGTGGCCCTAATTTGAAGATGCCATCACTGGACATATCCGCTCCTAAAGTAACTGTTCCTGATGTTGATCTGCACTTGAAGATGCCTAAAATTGGAGTTTCTGGTCCCAAATTAGAAGGTGGTGAAGTAGACCTCAAGGGGCCTAAGGTTGACTTGGAAGCTCCAAGCTTAGATGCGCACGCGGAGGGCCCAGATGTTAACATTGAGGGGCCAGATGTGAAAATTCCCAAGTTTAAGAAACCCAAGTTTGGATTTGCAGCAAAAGGCCCTCAAGCTGACATCAAGCCTCCTTCCCTGGACGTGACGCTGCCCGAGGCAGAGCTGAGTGTGGAGACTCCTGAGGTTGGTGTTGGTGGCAAGGGCAAGAAAAGCAAGTTCAAGATGCCCAAGTTGAAGATGCCCTCCTTCGGCGTGTCGGCGCCCGGCAAGTCCCTCGAGGCCTCGCTGGAGGTGTCGGCGCCGCCAAGGACAGCAAGTTCAAGATGCCCAAGCTGCACATGAGTGGCCCTAAGGTGAAGGCCAAGAAGCAGGGCTTTGATCTGAATGCTGCCGGGGGTGAAATTGACGCCGGCCTCAAGGCCCCCGAGGTGGATGTCAGTGTTGCTGGCCCACATGGTGCACTGAAAGTTGATGCAAAATCTCCCAGAACCAAGAAGACTATGTTTGGGAAAATGTACTTTCCAGATGTAGAGTTTGACATTAAATCACCGAAATTTAAAGCTGAGGCCCCCCTCCCCAGCCCCAAGATGGAGGGTGCAATCCACATACCAGATCTGGACCTCTCTTCACCCGGGATCAATGTGGAGGGTCCAGATGTTACAGTGAAGGCTCCCACGCTCAAGATGCCAGCAGTAGACATCTCAGGGCCGAAGATAGAAGGGGACTTGAAAGGCCCCAAGGTGCAGGCCAAGTTAGGGGCACCTGACGTTACCATCGAAGGCCCAGATTCCAAAGTCAAAGCACCGTCTTTTGGTATTTCCACCCCACAGGCCTCCATGCCTGGTGTGAATGTTGACTTGAAAGGACCAAAGATAAAGGGTGACATCCCCAGTGTGGGACTCCAAGGACCAGGCGTAGATCTGCAAGGTCCAGAAGCAAAAATCAAGTTCCCCAAGTTTTCAGTGCCCAAGGTTGGCATCCCTGGTGTTAGTGTGGAGGGTGGGGGTGCTGAGGGTGGGGTCCAGCTGCCCTCTCTTGAGGGAGGCCTGGGTACTCCGGATGTCAGGCTCCAAGGGCCCAAGGTTGCGCTTGTGGGGCCGGGTGTGGATCTGCCTTCCATGAGCCTCTCTATGCCTGAAGTCTCTGGGCCTGACCTTGATCTGAATGTGAAAGGACCAAGTTTGAAGGGAGAGCTGGACGCCTCCAGTCCTGGTGTGAAGGTGCAGGGCCCAGGCCTTGCCCTTGGAGGCGGTGCCGGGAAGGTGCAGATGTGGGGAGATGGTGTGAAAGTGCCAGGCGTCGAGGTTGGGGCCCCAGATGTGACACTGAAGGGACCAAGCCTACAGAGAGACCTGGCCGTCTCAGGTGACATCAAGGGTCCTAAGATCTCCATGGGCGCTGGGGACCTGAATGTGGAGACACCAGAAGTCGGAATTAATCTTCCCCAAATGAAGCTTCCTCAGTTTGCCATCTCCACGCCAGGGTCTGATGTGGATGTTGGCGTCAAGGGGGCACAAGTCAGGGGAGACCTCAAGGGGCAGGGTGTGGATGTGAGCCTGACAGGGCCACAGCTCTCTGCATCTGACGTGGACTTTAATTTGCGGGGACCAAAAATGACAGGGAGCCTTGGGGCCACTGGAGAGGTGAAAGGGGTTCTTCCGGGAGTCAGCGTTCAAGGCCTAGAGGGAAACCTGCAGGTGCCTGGAGTGATGGCCTCTGGAGGTGGAGTGGCCCTGCCTGGTGTGACGATGACGCTCCCAACGGGGCAGACTGCTGGTCCTGACATCACAGGTGGCCTGAAGGGCTCCGGGATGGATCTCCATGGGGCCACACCTGAGGTCAGTGTCAGGGGGCCTGCCTTCAGCGCATTCTCCCCAGAGTCAGATTTCAGTGTCAGCCTGAAGGGCCCGAAAGTCAAAGGTGGTGTGGATGTGTCAGGGGGTATTGGCAGCCCTGATCTCAGCCTGGGTGAGGGGCATCTCAGTGTCAAAGGCTCCGGGGCAGAGTGGCGGGGACCGCAAGTCTCCTCAGCTCTCAGTGCAGGCTCTCACGGACCAAAGTTGGAAGGAGGTGTGAAAGGGGGCGAGCTTGGGCTGGGTGTGTCTGGGCCCCAGGGCCACATGGAGAGCGGGTCCGGAAGAGTGACATTCCCCAAGATGAAGATCCCCAAGTTCACTTTCTCTGGCCGGGAGCTGGTTGGCCGAGAGGTGGGCGTGGACGTCACGTTTCCTGAGGCGGAGGCTGCTGGGCACGCTGGTGCCATGGAAGGTGAATGGGAAGAGTCTGAGGTTAAGCTGAAGAAGTCCAAGATCAAGATGCCAAAGTTCACCTTCTCCAAGGGCAAGGGCAAGGGCAGCGCTGCAGGCTCGCCAGAGGCGTCCATCTCTGGGTCCAAAGGGGACCTGAAGAGCTCCAAGGCCAGCCTGGGGTCCCTGGAGGGAGAAGTGGAGGTGGAGACGTCGTCCCCCAAAGGCAAGTTCTCTCTGTTTAAGAGCAAGAAGCCGAGGCACCGCTCGAGCTCCTTCAGTGAGGACCGGGAGCTCGCTGGGCCTTCCACCCCGACGGGGACTCTGGAGTTCGAGGGCGGGGAGCTGTCTGTGGAAGGAGGGCGGGTGAAAGGCAAACATGGCAAGCTGAAATTCGGTACCTTTGGCGGGTTGGGGTCGAAGAGCAAAGGTCACTATGAGGTGACCGGGAGTGACGAGGAAGCAGGCAAGTTGCAGGGCAGTGGCGCGTCCTTGGCCTCAAAGAAGTCCCGACTGTCCTCCTCCTCCAGCAATGACAGTGGGACGAAGGTGGGTGTCCAGCTTCCAGATGTGGAGCTGGCGGTGTCTGCCAAGAAGGAGTAGCTGAAGAAGGAGTAGCCGCCACACTTGTGCACACCTGTGTAGACCCAGCCTGCAAGTGCTGTGGAAACAAACCCCAGAGTGCAGAGCCAGCCTCTCCCGGCACCAGTGGCGGCCCTGGCATGACCGCCGCCTGAACTCCTGGACAGCACGCTCCGTGAGGTTCAGTTTGCCGGCCCTGGGCAGAGCCAGCAGTATTTGCCTTAAGATTTCAGTTTTCTTTCTCTTGGTTTTTTTTTGCATTGAACGCTGAGAGCTCCTGTTTACTAAGCAAGCTTTTGTGTTTATTATCCTCATTTGTACCAAACATTTTTAGTGTTGGGGAAACGGACACCCACTGTTCTATATTGTAATGACTTTCGGGGCTTTTGGTGAGGGAGGGGGGAAGCAGTGGGGGCTGAGTTGTCACCCTCCTGGGATGGGATCTCTGCCAACGGCCACAGCCCATGCGGCCCCAACAGCTGGCAGCTGCCGGGCGTCTGCTGTGCTCCCCACAGCTCCCTGGTGGTGGGTGATGGTCCCGGCCATCTTGGTGTCAGGAGGGAGGGAACTAGGATCTGGGTGTGAGTTACTCAGCCCGCAGCTGGACATGAGGGGGTCCCATCCTGTGTTCTGTAAGAGAAACGTTCCATCCATGACCAGCATGCTCCTGATGGTAGTTCTGATTTCTTTTAACAAATGTTATGATTTAAAACATTTCTGGCACTTTAATGGCAAAATTAATTGAGAATGTAAGGACGTGAACGCTGTACAAGGTAAATAAAGCTGTTTATTAACCCTCATGGTCATGCCTTGGCCTTCTGTGTTGTGGATGAGGCTGGAGTGGCCCTGTGGCCTGGCTAGGTCTGAGTGCCCCTGAATGCAGCCCCCACACGTGTATAGAGGAGCCCCTGCCCCTTGCGAACCACCCAGCTGGGTGAAGATGGGTGGTGGAGGCCTTGCTGAACGGGCAGGAGGCTGGTTCCACAGTCAGATGTAGTTCCAGAGGGGTCCAGGGACAAGGGTGGCAGAGAGGGTGCAGCTGGGGCACAGCCTCCTGCTCCCACCTGGCTGCAGGTGCTCCAGCCCTCAGTGTCACCGCCTGCTTTCCCTCTGCAGTGTGGATGGCCCTTGGGCTGGACGTCTTCCTGGATCCTCTGCTCCATCCAGGCTGACCTCTTCCACCTGAGCCCCTTGTGGCTCCCTGGGCTGCAGCATGCAGGCGTGGGGAGCACTGTTCTGCCCCGGGTGGGCTCTGCCTGTCCTGTTTGACCCCCGACCCTGGCCTGCAGAGCCCTAGTGTGCTGGTAGAGGGTCCAGCGTGGCTCTGCACTTTGGAACACAGCTGCGCAGGTGCTGGTCTGTCTGCCACCTCAGAACTGGATGAGACGGCTGCTCCCAGCCTCGGCTTCCTCACCTGAGATGAGGGCGGTATCTCGGGGCTGCGGGTCCTGCCGAGCAATGCAGGTGTCTGTGTTGCAGTCGGAAGTGTTTGAGGTCACACCATTTGGATTTAGGACATCCGGATATACACTGTGAGCTGGGGAGGGGACCCATGTCCCACACCAGAGTCCTTTATGCTTCCCAGACACCTCACACAGTGGAGATAATTTCATAAATAGTTCATATAATTTTATACGTTAAACCAGTGTCCTGGTGAGCTCTCCAGTGTGGACTTGGGGCCTTGCTGGTGTTGGTTGAGGGTGCTCCCCTGACCTGGGTATGTGGTGTGGGCTTTGGGCTGCAGTGCAAGGCCCTTTTCAGGGCTGCTGCGCACCCTGCGAGCTTGCCTGCGCCTGCTCCCTCTGCCCTGTGACCAAGTCCCCCCACCGCAGCTGCTTCAGGGTCCCCGTGCAGGGTTGTGTGAGGGCCGTGCTGGTGGGTGCTCCACACTGTGTACAGTCAAGGGGGTGCCCACTGGTGCCGGACAGGGCTCCAGGGCTCCAGGGCTCCAGGGCTCCCACAGAGACATCTGTTCTCGTGAGGCTTGGAGAGGGCTGGGCGGGTGAATGGGTCCTGTGGCGAGATGACGCTTGGGCCCAGAGGCCTGGGATTTGTCCTCCACTGACCACACGCTGGGAAGCCTGGACATCTCACAGGGTAGAGAGCTGGTGCCAGGTCTCAAGTTCCTAGCTGGGGATGGTGAGGCGGGTGCAGATCCCAGGTCCCCTGGCCAGGCCAGACAGGGTGTTGCAGGCTGGCACAGGGAGGCGCTCAGGATGCTCCGTGGCCCTCTGTTGTCCCCTCCTGCAGTGGACAAGCCAGAGGACCTTGCTGTGCCTACCACCCGCCTATCCACCGTCCCCACAGTGCCCCTGCTGCCTGTGCTGGCCAGGCTGCTCCATGCCACCCCACGTCCTGCAGGGCCCAAGCTCTTCCCCTCTGAGGGCCTGGCTTCACGGTGATAGTGGCACCCACGTTCTCCCTGAGGTCACCCTTACCAGGGAGGGCGGCACTGCCAGATGGGCATGGTCAAGGCAACAGCTAGGAGTGCCCAGGCGCATTTCCATGCCTGTCAGGGTCCCCATGCCCTGGGCTCCACCCAAGTCCATCGGCCTGAGACAAAGGGGAGGGAGTGGGGCAGGGCAGGGGGGACCTCAGGACACCGGGAGCCCGGCTGAACCTCTGGGCCTGGAGCGGGTGGGTAAAGCATGCAGGGTAGGGGGAGCGGTGCTGCAACGCAGTGTCCACCCTGGGGACACAGGGCAGGTGGGGCAGAAGGCTCCTGCAGGTGGAGTGGTGACAGTACAGACATGCTGGGCAGCCTCCTGTGATCCCAGGCTGAGGCAGGAGGATCACTGCGAGTTCAACACCAGCCTGGGCTACAAGAATGAGCTCGAAGCCAGCCTGAACTACACAGCGAGAACCTGTCGCAAAAAGACAAGAACAAAACCACTACAGTGTGTCCTTAGCCACCTCATTCAGGGTGAGATCTGGCACCGTGTGATCTCCAGATCTTCCCCAGGGTTACAATGACCAGGCAAGGTCAAAGCCTAGAATCCACTGGGGACATCATGGCTGCCAGGACAGCACACCAGAGGCAGGCAGGAAAGAGGACGCCAGAGTTGCTGCAGGATGGGACCAGGCCCGGCAAGCAAGGGGAGGATTCCGAGGTGGACCAGGGCTTTACTGTCACTAGACCCTCCTGCCTCAGCTTCCTGAGTGCTGGGATTATGGGCTTGCAACACCAGGCCCAGGTCCGTTACGCATTTTAAAAGTGACCCTTCGCGCTTTCTGTCCTACTCCTACTGCACCTCGTGCGCGCCGTGAGGACTTTGTGTCAGGCACTCTGTGCCTCGCACTTTGTCTCCTGGCTCCCACAGCAGCCCCACGAGGAGGGCGTCGGCTTCAGTGGCTCAGAAAGGCCGAGTGCTTGCCTGGGTCGGGTCGGGGGGCGGCGCACGGGCTCCTGGGAAACGGGCAGCGCCCGGAAACGCGCTGACCAGCACCCTGGGAGACGCCCCCCACCCCCCGCCGGAAGCCCGGGACCCAAGTGCGGGCTGGGAAGAGGGCGGGGTGACGGTGGCCCCGCCCCTGTCCCGCCAATCCCCGTGCGCTCGGCTCCATGAGTCACCTGTTGCCGGGCAGATTTCTACCCCGCGCGGCGCGGCCGGGGGCAGGGCTGGAAGGGCGAGCGCGGCCGCGAGTCCCGAGTGGGTCCCGCGAGCGGGCGGCGAAGATGAGGATGAACCCGGAGCTGGGTTGTGGCTTCAGCTCCCGCAGGGAGGGCCTCGGTCCCCTCACCTTGCGAAGCCGCCTTGAACAGTGATGCTGGGCGCCTGGGGCCCTCCTTTCTCCCCCAGCCCGGGTGGAGCCAGGCCGCGCGCCGCCCGCAGTGTGCGGGTCCTGTTCCGGCGCGGGCGGCGCGCGGC
>NW_004955599.1:661914-700953 GCF_000276665.1 Chinchilla lanigera
GTGTGTGTCTGTGTGTGTCTGTGTGTCCCTGTGATCGAGACTCCGGGCCCTGCTCCATGGGGCAGGCTCTCCAGTCTCCGTGAGCAGAGCCTGTGCCTCGGTCCCTCCGTGTCTGGCTCGCTGCGTTCAGGGTGACTTCTCCTGTCAGGCCTGTGTTGGGTGAGCACCTCACATGTTCTTCGCAGGTGAACGCTTGACACCCTTCAGTACTCCTTTTTGTCTTTGCTTGCTTTGTTTTTTGAGGTAGTCTTCTCGCCTGGCAACCCTCTTGCCTCAGCCGCCCAAATGCTGGATCACAGATGTGCGCCATCACGCCTGGCTTCCCTCTTTTTCTTTTATGTCCGCTATACCCTTGGTGATTCCCATGGGCTCCAGCTTCCACACCCAGAGCCCATCTCCACCACCCTGGCCGGAGCCCCCTGGACGTGGCCACTGCGTCCTAACTGGCCTCCCTGCCCCTGTGCCGCAGCCTTCTGGTGCCGCTGAGAACATCCGTGTCTGCAGGTCTGCGGGGCCCACCCTCGGCACCCTGCCCTTCCCTCCCCACCTGGCTCCCTGGTCCACCTCGTCAGCACTGGTATAGGCCGTGAGCTGTGCCTGGGGCGGCGTCTGCTGGGTGTGCTCTACCTCGCAGAGATGCCGTGCCTCCCTCCACCCACAGGGCCCGCCTGGCCGGTGGTCCTCACCCTCCTGTCTTCTGTACACGTGGCCATGTCAGCCCCGTCTGCTGCTCTCTCCTCCCTCCTGGCGCTCAGGCTCCGTGGGGGTGGCTCCCAGCCGTGTTCCTCCTCTGCCCACAGCTGGAGACCCTGTAGCCCCGGCTCCGCGTTCCTGTCCAGTGAGGGTGTTGGGCAGTGCTGCCTGCTGGGCCCTGGAAAGTGGAGGACATGGCCCAGGGCAGTGCCCCGAGGGGAGCGGGTTGCCCTCTCTGCTCCAGCCTGGCTTCTCCTGGCAGCTGCTCCTGGAGGTGAAGATGAGGGCTCAGCAGCACAGTGCCGACCTGGCAAGTGCAAGGTCCTGAGTTCAAATCCCCCCGCTTCTTTCCAGGGCACTGAGGGAACCTGGAAACTCCCCTTCTTTCCAGGGCGCTGAGGGAACCTGGCCGATTTGTCTCTGTCGTTCTGATCTCGTCTTCTGTGAGAGCTCAAGGAGCAGAGCTTCTGCTCAGCCCGTGCCTGTTTCCTACGTCAGTGGACACCGGGCTCTGTGCCGTGTGCAGCAGGGACTCACAGCCTCGTCAGCTTCTGGTCCTGTCGAGGGCTTTGCCCCAGTCCAGCCCCCACCCCTCCCACAGCTGGACCAGTACACGGAGGCCAGGGCTGAGGCACCAGTGGCCCAGGTAGGGACAAGAAGTGCTTCTCAGTCCTGTGTGCAGAGCCAGTAGGATGTGGGCTCCAGTACAGCTCTGTCATCATCATCACAGTGCTGCAGAGGACGAAAACCCAGGGGCACCCGCCGGGCCGGGCTCTCCCTGACACTGAGCTGCTCGCAGTCCCAGCTGTGATCACCCTGTGCAGGCCAGCACTGGTGACCACAGAGAGGACGCACTGCGCGGTTGCTGGCTTGGGCCAGGATGTTGTGACGGTGTTCAGCTCGCATGTAACCTCTGCCTCGGAGCTGGACAGGTTGGGAGGCGCCAGCTGCTGTGTGTCCTGAGGTGCACATGTCACTGAGGGGCCTGCACCCTGCCCCAACCCTGCTGCCGCCCTGCGGCCCTGGCCTTGGGTCTCTGTGACCTTGAGCAGGCGCCGGGGTCCCAGCTGGGCCAGAGCCTCGTGGGCAACACCAAGCTCCAGTGCTCAAGGGCTGGGAGCTTGGGCCTGGGGCTGCCTGGTGGACAGGGCTGCGTCCTCTGGCTGCTGAGTTTGCCCTTCTCCGGGTCTCAGGGGGTTAAATGCCACCAGGAAGCAGCAGGGCCAGCTTTCCCTGCTTCTATGCAAGGAGGAGAAGCATTTTGCATCCCTTCCTGGGCCTGATGACTGCAGATAAAGCATCTGGTTCCTGTTTGTTTCCCGCAGAGCTAGGCGGGCAGTGTCAGGTGGGCTGAGCTGAGCGTGTGTGGGCTCTGCTGCACGAGGGGAGGAGGACGAGACAGCCCAGCCAGGGGACGCAGGGCCCCTGTCGAGTGCTTCCCGGGCTCAGGCTCACCCTTAGGTGCAGGGAAGGGGTCGGTACAGAAGGTTCCTGGATTTGGGGGAGTCCTGGGAGCCAGGCAGTCAGGACAGGGATCCAGATGCTGGCTTCAGACCTTTCTCACTCTCTGCCCTGGCCACAACGAAAGCTTCAGCAAGGAGCAGGCAGGAGCAGATCCCCGAGAGAGACAAACCTTCGAGCAGGGCAGCCACTGTGGGTGGGCACGACCTTGCACTGCCAGGCCCTGGGGAGGGCACGGGATGTGATGGTCCAGGGTTCTTCAGTGGGGCAAAGGGGCCCACCTGGCACCAGCTCTGGAGGGCTGAGACGTTGGGAGCAGCGGTCTCGGGAGGTTGGACTGGGCTGCTAGGTCTGAGAGTGAAGGTGCCCGGGCCTGAGGGTGCCGAGGAGCAGGGAGGGAGGGAGGCCCAGGCCTCACCTGCCTTCTGCTCCATGGGCTGCGCAGGGAGGGAGGGCGTTCTCTGGGGTTTGGTTCCTCCAGTGGGGCCAGAGCAGAACCAGAACTTGGCAAATCTGGGGGATTTTTTTTTAAACTGTTGCAGAATTCCTTGCATAGCAAAGCGCTCTGAAAGAAAGGCTCTGTTTGGGGACAAAGGTCAAAGCATTAGGGGTCAAGACCCACTTGCAAAGGTTCAGGCCCTTCCACACTAATCCCGAATTGGCTTGACTGGCTTCTGAACTGATGGGCCTGGGAGGACTGCACTTAACCCTTGAGCTGGATTTCCTCTCAGCATCAGCTATGGCAGATTTGGGAAGGAGGACAGGTGAGGCTCTTGGGAGTGGGGATGGCGCTAGGCAGGAAGCAGCCCAGCCCCCCTGCTGGACAGGGGTCCCTTCCCCAAACCAGGCCCACTGGGCACCTGACCTGTCTGCCCCCATCCTAGCTCCCAAACTTGCCATAATTTGTTATTGATGTGAGAAGCAGCTGAGATATGCGTATTCCCCAGAGCCGCTCTGGAAGAGTTTCAAGAACAGTTTCACAGCAAACAGGAGAAAGGACGATAGCACAGGCGGACCACTGCAGAATGGTGAGAGGGGGGTTCTCCCGGGAGCTGAGAGTTGACCAGGATTCTGATTTTGTCATAGTTTTAAAGTTTGGTAAAAAGCACATAATAAAATTTACCACTTGACCACTTTCAGGTCTGCAGTCTGTGGCGAGGTTGTACGGCCGTGTTCTGGGCCTGGGGTGGGCGGGATGTTGGCTGGCCCAGAGCCCAGGAGGAAGACACTGTGAGCCAGGGAACTTGGGGAAGGAGTGAGCAGCCCCAGAGGATGAGAGAGCGGGGCTGGGGGGCACCAGGGAAGTTGCCAGGCCCTGGAGGGGCATGGGGCTGGGTGCGTCCCCTACTCCTCTCCACATGGGGCAAGTAGCGGCAGAAGGGCGGAGGCCAAACACCGGGCATGGTGACGGGCAATGAGGCCATGGGCCACCCTGGCCAGCTGCAGCCTCTGCTGGGGTTTGGTGCCTTGTTTTGTTTTGTTTTGGTTTTTTTGGTACCGGGAATAGAACTCACGACCTCCCCCTTCCAGGCAGGCGCTGTGCTGCTGAGCTAAATCCCCAGCCCCATGGGGTTTGGTGCGTTGGGTTGGGGCAGCCCCCAGAAGCAGAGCTAGAGGGAGAGCGTGTTTTTGGGTGGCAGGTCCTGAGGAGAGAAAGGCCCAGCGCCTCAGCTGCCTGGCGAGCAGGGCTGGCCCAGGTCTCACTTGGGGCTTGGGCTGTGGTGGGCTCCTGTGGGCTCAGTGGGGCTGGGGAGAGACGCAGGGTCAGAAGTGTGGAGCACGGGTGTTCCTGAGTGTGGAGCATGGGCATCCTCAGGGCATCAGGGGTCGGGAATGCACAGTGGCTTTTGGGCCACCATACCCGGCCCAGGAGTGGCCGTCCTAGAGCCCTGACTGGCAGCTGAAGGTCCTGGGGGGCAGTGGGGCTTCAGGTCATTCAGTGAGCCATGGGGGTGGTGGTGACCAAGGGGAGGGACGCTGTGGAAGGAGCTAAGGCAGACCCTTCCTGGAAGCAGTGTGGGAGGGCGTGGGCAGCTGCCTGAGGATACCCAGAGAGGAGTGTGTGCGTGTGTGCACATGTACGTATACGTGTGCACACACAGGCGCTTGTGCATCTGTAGGTGCACAAACATGATTGCACACATGTATATACGTGTGCACGCACACGTATATATGCACATATGCACGCATGTACCTGCATGTACCTGCATGTGCACATGGGTATGCTTCAAGTATATATGTGCACACACATGCACACCTGTACATGCATACACAGGCACACGATATAGGTACATTATGCACACACCCACACACATGGTCTCACACACGTGTACGTGTGTGCATTATGCCTGTGCGTGTGCATATATGTGTGCATATGCATTTAAGTGCATGTGTATTTGTACATCTGTATGTGTGTGGGCATGCGCACAGGAGGATGCTGGGTGTGTGCGTGTTTATGCGTGTGTATGTATGGTCGGGGTGCAGGAAGCCAGGCCCCTACTGCAGCTGTCACAGGCAAGAACTAATGACATCTGTGTGTTCAAGATGCTGCCCCTTCACCTTTGGTTGGAGTGGCACAAGCAAGTGTAAATTACACAGTTATTAGTGAAAGACTGTTGCCTCTGCTAGTTGAAAATTAGTTTTCTCTCTTTGCTGAAAAATTTGGTGCAAGCTACTTATCTTAGTTACTTTTGTTTTGTTTTTGTGGTTTTTTTTGAGACAAGGTCTCACTATGTAGTTCAGGTTGGCTTTGAGCTCTCTATGTAAGCCAGGCTCAAACTCATGGTGATCCTCCTGCCTCAGCCTCCTGAGTGCTGGGATTACAGGTGTGCACCACCACGCCTGGCTTAGTTACTTTTCTTATTGCTGAAACAAAACGCCCAATGTCTAGGAGCGAAAGAAGGAGAGGTTTATTGAGCTCACAGTTGTAGAGGTTTCGGTTCCTAGTCGGCTGGCTCCCAGACAGGGCAGCTCGGCAGAGAGGCATTGAAGAGGAGAAACGGTCCACGGCAGGGAAGGCAGGAGGCCGTGAGCAGCCAGCCTCCTTTTCCCTCTGTCCCAGCCAGGCTACAAGCCTTTTGGGCAGTGCCACCAGTTGGGGCTTCCCGTTATCCACACCCGCTATGATAAACCAATCTGTGGATTAATTTAGCACACAGACCTTTAACCCCAGCATCACACATCCTAGATCCAGCCAGCTCCTGTGAGCTCACCTGTGACTGCAGGAGGCTTTGGGGAGACACTAGATACAGCCTACAGTGCAGTTTGAGAACTGTCCAAGGACCTGGGTCTTCTCCCTGAGGGTGCAGGTACAGATCTGAGGATCCCTCTGCCCCAAAAGGCAGGAGAGGCCCAGGCAGGGTCATTTTGGGGCTCTGACCACCAGTCTGTCTTCACCCCTGATCCCCACTGCCTACCTGGACTTCCCTGTGTCTACTTCAGCCTGGGTCCTACCTGTCCTTTGTCCCTGCTTTGTCCTCTGCGGCACCGTCCTCACCCAGGTGCATCCCTCTCAGGGGACAGCATAGGCTGTCACTGCTGGGGTCCAGCTCGCATCTCGGGGCACAGGCCAAGGAGCAGCAATAGGGCCAGCACGGCCTCCCAGGAGAAAGGGCTTACTGGCCCGAGTGTCAAGTGTTGCTGCTGGGAAGCCACTTTTGGGCTGTGTGGGCTCAGTCCCGGCCAGGAGGACTCTGGGACCGCCAGCCACGCCCTGCGCCTGCGTCAGGCACTGGTGGCTCTGTCCTCAGCCTGCAGCTCCAGGACTATGAAGTGCTCACCGGGCCAGGTCCCCCTCGGTCCTCCGTGTGCGTGACCTGGAAGTCCTCCTGCCGCGGGTCGGATGTGTGGGTAGAGCAGGCCTGGGCTCCTGTGTCACTGTTGTCCCTTTCACCCCCATGGGCTGGGAAGCACCCACTGTCGGGAACAGGGCAGCTGGTTCCTCTAGAGAAAGGGCCAGGAGATGCAGCTCTGTGGGAGACCAGGCTGTGATGCGAACTGTCCGGCCGTTTCGGCTCTGTTGGACCCGGCTGGGCCCCGTGACCGCTGCGCGGAGCCTCTGGACGTCTGTGGTTAAGCTTTCCATCTCTGTGGTTCTGGCAGCCAGGAGCCAGGCTCTCGTTAGGAGAGCTTCTCCCCCAAGGCTTCGAGGTCTTCCCTGGGAGAGCTGGATGGGATCAGCACGCAGACCCGAGGAGCAAGGCTTCCCACGCTGTCCACCTTGATGCATGCGGTTGCCATTCTGTGTCTCTGATCCTCCCAGCGGAGTTACCTGGCCCTTTACCTGTGTGTGCACACTCACACTCTCACACACACTCACTCTCACAGCCCTCAACTATAGCTCCCAGGGCAGTGTGGCTGTGGGATACACCCCCGCCGCTGGGCCTCACACCGCGCCCTGCTGGTAGGATGCAGGGACCCAGCCCGCGCTGCCCGCTCATCTGAGGCCTGGAGCTGTGTCTGCTGCGCTTGGAGGCTGCGGGAGCCTGAGTGGGCAGAGCTGAGCTTCAGGGGGAACCGCACCAGCGCTGGGCTGGGAAGGTGGCACATTCCAGGCCCTGAAAGCAAACCTAGCAAAGGCGGCCAGCGAGAGCGTCCACCGTCCTTTCCAGGGCAGTCGAGCTGCTAAAGCCATGTCCTATGTCAGCGGGCTGGGTGGATTCAGGGACCAGACACACCGAGACTTTAAGGGGTTCATAGCGAGCACCTTCCGATGAGATCCCTGCAAGGTGTGGACTGAGATAACGTGTGTCTTCTTTAAATGCAGTTTACATTATTTTTAAAAATATACATTAAAACTGGATGTGGTGGCGCACACCTGTAATCCCAGCACTTGGGAGGCTGAGGCAAGAGGACTGATGGGAGATCAAGGCCAGCCTGAACTGCCCGGTGAAACCCTGTCTCAAAAGGACAAGATGTACTGGAAGAGGCTTTGAGAAAGGGTCTAGGCTTTGCAGAACCACCAAGGAAACCAGGTATTTTGAGAGGTCCTTGGGTGCCCAGTGAGTGCAGGCTGAGGCATAACTGACCCAAACGCTGCACACAGCTTTCTCCTGTGCAGTCAAAGTGCGTCCTTGTCTTGGTTATGCTGCTGATTTGCTTGGCGGCCTGTGTTTAGATGATCCCAGACTCAGGGGAGTGTGGATATCAGTGTGGTGTGACGTCCTCCCTGACAGATGTGTGTCCAGTGCCTCCGGTGTCCAGGCCCTGCAGAGGACAGAGGACACTGAGCAGCCCGTGCCCTTGCCTTCCTGGAATATCTGAGGGAGGCAAACAGGACCATGGCTGGCGGGAGAGGCGGGGATGCCTTGAGCGCTGGGCTGCCGGCCACACGGTGAGGGAGACCAAGGGTGACTTCCCTGGGACTTCCCTGACTGAGTTGGGGGGATTGAGCAGAGGAGGCCAGGTTAGGGAGATCAGGCTTGGTTTGGGACATGTTAAGTTTGCGATCCTTAGGGGACAGCCAGGCAAAGGTGTCACCTACACAGCCAGGGCTCGGGGGCAGCCCGGGTGTGAGCCAGTGGCGGGGCTGCAGGGTCTTCCAGGCTGCTGACACAGAGGGGCGCCCACCGGGGCTCACAGCAACAGAAATCTGCGGTCCGGGAGTCCGGCGTCTGCAAGTGCAGAATGAAGACCACGTCCCCTGCAGGCCAGGAAGACCCTTCCTCACATCCTCTTCCCTGCACCCTGGCTCCGAGCAGGGACTGATTTTCCTGTGTTTAAAACACTTTTAATTGACACAGAAATTGTATGTATTGATGGGTGTGGTGCAGTGTTCTCCTGCAGGCGGGCAGCGTGTCCCGTGGAGGGTAAGGAGCACATCTGCGTCTGAGAACACACAGCCTTTCTCCCTGTTGGGATGTTTAGAACCCTCTCCGGCCACTGCTCCTGCTGATTTTCCAACTTTTCCTTTGAGGCCTCGTCTCGCTGGTCTGTAACCTGCGGGCCACGTTCCTGACCCAGCAGGGATCCCGGGTGGGCGGGTGGGCAGCCTGGGCCACAGCTTGTTCTGCTGTGAGGGCGTAGGAACCCGGGGGACGCGGGAGCCCGGGGGACGCTGTCGCCCAAGGGCGGTGACAGGAAGAGCGCCCGGCAGGGAAAGGGCTGCAGGTGGGAGCGGGGGCGGTTAGGCTGCAGCGGCTGCTCTGGTGACCCAGCAGCCAGAAGACAGGAGGACGCAGGGCCGCAGCCCTGAGGGAGCGGAGAGGGGACGCTGTCTGTGGACCTGGAGGGTGACCTCCCGTGGGAAGCGGTAGGGAGGGCCCCGAGTTTAGAGTAACTGGCCCATTTGGGTGCTGAAAGTCCCCTCTGAGACAGAAGGTTTCACGTCCCACACACCCGTCAGCCCCACCCAAACTGGGGCAGCTGGTCACCTAATCAAAGGATAGGCCTGAGCCAGCGGGGGGACGGGGGACACCGTGCCTGTCATCCCAGCACTCTGGGAGGCTGAGGCAGGAAGATGACAAGTTCCAGCGCAGACCCGGCAATTTAGTGAGACCCTGTCTCAAAATTAAAAAAAAAAAAACACATAAAGGGCTGGGGATGCTGCTCAGCGCTGCGGGGTTCAGGCCTGACGGGGAGGCGGGCAGCCTTGCTGCGGCTTCCATTTTCGGGTGACTCAGGGGCGAGGTTGCTATCTTCGAGCAGAGGCGGAGGGAGGGCGCGGCCCGCAGCGGCCTGGAAAGGAGTTCGGTCGCGGCGCCAATCGGAGGTCGCGCTGGGTTTAAAGCGACAGCAGCGCGGACTGCGCGTGTCCGCCCTCCGCGGAGAGCCGGGTGCTACCGCGCTCGGCCTTGGTTAAGGTGGGGCTGTCTGAGTCACTGTCGTCGAGGAGGGAGAGGGAACAGCGCCTCCCTCACGGCGAGCAGGTCGCTGTCCAACAGGGCGGTGTGAGGGGCTCAGAGCTGCTGGGTTTGGGCGGGGAGGCTTGGGTCGGTTAGGCTCGCAGTGACCCATAAACCCTGGAGCTGTCCTCGAAGTGTGGGCACAGCTCCCCTCGCTGCCCCGCTGAGGCGCGGGGTCTCAGGTGCGTCTGCTCGGGCCGCTGGCTGCTGTCTCGGCTGGCCTCGGTGTCTTCTGGGACACAGGAAACTGCAGGGCTGGGTGTGGCCGGCAGTCTTTTCTTTTTTAAGTTTTTTTTTTTTTTTTTTTTTTTTTTTTTCCTGCAGCGCTGATTGAAGCCAGGGCCTTTGCACTGAGCTACCTCTCCAGCCTTTTCTATTTTTATTTTGAGGCAGGATCTCTGTCAGTTGCCTTGGCTGGCCTTGAACTCTCCCGCCTCAGCCTCCCAGGTCGTTGTCGTTATAGATAGGCATGTGCCACCAAGCCCAGTGGCAGCTGAGCTTGAAATAACTGCCGGTGGTCAGGGGAAGAGGGGGCAGGGGTGAGGCTGGCTCTGGCCCTGTGCTGCCTGCATTTATCTACGCTGCATGTCCACGTTTGCCCTGGAGCTCAGGCTCCAGGTGCTTGGGAACCCGCACTGCTTGCGGAGCGCCCTTCAGGGACGCCTCGCCGCCGTCCAGGAAACTCTGCCTCGCTCTGCCAGGCTGCTGGAGCCAGGTGTGGCGCCCGCCCCAGAGATGCCCTGGGCTCTTGGGAGGTTGATCCCACGATCTCAAATTCTCAATTACGGAAACTCGGAATACTTTTGAGTACTCAGCTCTCAAATCCTCAGGCACTGCCCTCCTTGTAGCTCTGAGGTGCAGATGTTTCCTGCTGCCTACTGACGCCCCGTCCTCATCCTGGTTCTCCTCCTCCTTCTTGGTGCTGGAGATCAAACCCAGGGCCTTGAGCACGTTGGGCACCTACTCCACCCCGAGCTACATCCCCAGTAGCTCTTTTAAAATTTGTTTGAGAAGATCTTGCTAAATTGCCTAGGCTGAGGCTGGGCATGGTGCAGCACTCCTGTCATCCCAGCACTTGGGAGGCTGAGACAGGAGGATCGCTGCAAGTGTGAGGCCAGCCTGGGCTACACGGTGAGACCCTGTCTCAAAAAGACAAAAAAAAAAAAAAAAGAAAAAAGCCTAAATTGTGTTGTTTTGTTTTGTTTTGTTTGAGACAGGGTCCTGAGTGCTGGGGTCTCAAGTGTGTGCCAGCATGCCTGGCCCCAGGCTGGTCTTGAATTCACAATCCTTCTGCCTCAGCATCCCACGTAGCTGGGATTAGAGTTGTGCACCTCTGTGCCCGGCTTCGAGGTCCTCTGAGTCTATTTTTGGGAGCAGCCTGCCCTCCGCCCCGACTGCTTTCCAGACAGTGCCCCGCAAGACCCGGCCTCTCTGCCTCCGCCCCCTCCCTGAACCCCAGCACCCTGCCTTCTGCTGCTGGCGCTTGGGCGTGCCCTCCAGTCCTCTCCCACTGCCCACTGAAGAAAGATCTTTCCTCTCATTATTTTTTAAAGATGTCACAAAAGCAGCTCATCAATTATTTCCTACACTCAGAGCTGCTGAAAGTGGAAAGCCGGAGTCGCTCTTGAAGCCCCCAGGGCGTGGTGTGGTGCGTCCATCTGTCCCCAGGCCTCTCTCCTGGAGTCCCTGGCCCGGGTCTGCTGGACGCTGTCCCCAGAGCCGCCACAGGGACACAGAGCCTTCGGATTGGCGGTCGCCAGGCAGTGGCCACATCTGGGGCTGAAGGGGTGTTGCCTGCCTGGCCGGGGGAGACGTCTGACTCAGTCTCCATGGATGTCACGCATGGGGACGGGCTGTGAGGCCTCCCGCGCTCCTCTGCCTGCCGTCCAGGCGCCTGGCCTTCCTTCCTGCCCCCTGCTCCCCGGGAGGGCTGGCGTGGGGTGCAGTCCGCAGAAGGCCTGCACCGTGGCCGCCCACTGTGCCCCGCGGGGCTGCCCTGCCCAGCTCTGGGTCCCAGGCTCCGGTCTCCTCACCTGAGTGAAGAGTGCGTGGGCCGAGTGTTTTCTAGGGTCCTGTGGTTTCCACCCCCTCCCCACCCCCGAGCAGGCAGCTGGGGCGCGGCCGGGTGGACCCGAGTCAGTTCCTTGTGGTCTGATCCTATTTTTTCATCGGAAGTGTTGCGAAATCCCAGCTCATCGGACACACCCATGTCGGCTCTGAATGCATTTGTGGGCCTTTCTGCGTGTGGACTTTGGAGCTCTCTCCCTGAGAGCTTGGGGACCCCGCTTCTGCCCTGTGTGGGGCTGAGATGTGGGGGCGGGCTGCTGTGCCACTCCGCCCTGCACTATCCCGTGTCCCTGGGACAAGGATCTCCCTGCTGGGTCCCCATCCGGCACTGGCCTCAGACGGGCAGCCAGAGAGGCTTGGTGGGGCAACTGCCCTCTGGGGGTGCAGGCTGAGCTGGGGTCACGTTTCACAAGAACCCCAGCCCCGGTGGTGGGGGACCCAGGTGCCAGCCTGAAGCAGCTGGGTGCAGGCCGGGGGCTGCCCAGGCTCAGTAGGGGGCGGGTGCAGGGAGCAGGTGTGGGGTGCAGGGTGCGGGTGGGAGGGAGAACGTGAGCTTAGGCCGGTTGTGTTCTTTCCTCCTCCTCCCTCTGAGTCCGGCAGAGCTGACAAAGCTCGGCTTTGTGCCCTGCTGGGTGGCCAGCCGTTGCCAGCCTCTCAGACTGTGTCTCTCGTGAGGGGAGCCGGGCGGGAGGAGAACCTGGCTGTCCTCGTTCTGGGTCGCCCACTGTCACTCGTGTCACTTGTAAGCCACATCCTTGTCCAGGGGAAGCGTGGTGAGGCCCAGGTGCCCTGCGGGAGGCCCACACCTCCCTGTGTCCTTGTGGGGCTGCCCTGCCCTTCTTGCCGTCCACGTTCGGGGCGTGGGGCAAGAACTGCAGGAGCCATGGCTGGGGCTGCTCTGTTGGGGCTGGGGCTCTCCTGGCCTCACCCTCCACAGTCTCCGCCCAGCCTGACAGAGGTGGTGGCAGCAGGGCCCCAGCCAGGAACCGGGCTGAGCTCTGCTGGGCTCCCATGACGGCTTGACTGCAGCCTGCGTGTGGGGTGTGGGCCTCACCCTGGGTAGGGGCGCCTGGGGAGGTGTTGCTAGGGCAGAGGCAGAGATGATGTTTTTTGTTGGTTTTGTTTGTGATGCTGGGGACCGAACCCAGGGCATCACGTGTGCCCAGCAAGTGTTCTGCCACCGAGCTACATCCCAGCCCATGGGGCAACTTTTTATTTTATTTTATTTTTTATTTTTTTTGTCTTTTTGAGACAGGGTCTCACTATGCAGTTCAGCTGGACTTGAGCTCACTTTGTAGCATAGGCTGGCCTCAAACTTACAATGATCCTCCTGCCTCAGCCTCCGGAGTGCTGGGATTACAGGTATGTGCCACCACATCTGGCTAACTTTTTATTTTAGAGACAGAGTCTTGCTAAATTGCCTGGTCTGGTCTTGAATGAGTGACTCTCCTGCCTCAGCCTCTTGATTAGTTGTGATCACAGTGGTAACAAAGGGGCCACACCGAGTATGCTCTGTGGATGCGATAGGAAGATCTCCCGCAAACCCCATCCGGCCTGAGACCGCAGTCACCTGCTCCCTGTCCTCGGCTGTAGTTCTCAGGGCGTAGGTCGCCCTACTCACCCGGGGACATGTCAGACATTGGCATGGGGCCTGGCACCCTGCAAAGGCACAGGAAAAGTGTTAGTCACTGTTGGTTTTTGTCACTACCATCTGTTTTACAGCGGCCCCTCCGTGCAGGTGGCCAGCCGCACCCCTGGAACCAAGGGGTTGGCCCCTGTGCCCTGGGTTGTAAAGCCACTTCCTGATCCGCCAGTCCCACCCTGTTGCCATGGCTACAGCCTGGCCACCCGGCTTGCTCCCTGCACAGCGCGGGGCTGGGTGACCCTGTGCCGCTGCCCCCCCCCCCCCCCCGCCTCCCCGTGATAGGTGCCTCCTGCCGCCCTGGGGTTTCAGTGTTGGTGCAGAGGGGCTGACACAGAGCGGCACATGGTGCGGGTAGCCTGGCTTCCAGCCGCCATGCGTCTCAGGCAGTGAGGACAGGACGCAGGCCCTGCGTGACAGCGGCAAAGCCCTGAGCTCGGGGTGGGTCGGGGCAGCCGTGGCTGTGCCCCAGGAAGGCAGGGGAGCTGTAGCTCAACCCCGGCGCCCCCCCTGCCCGGCCGCACGATTCCTCCACGCACTCAGTCCCGTTCCTGAGGACGAAGCCCGAGTCTCAGCGGTCTGTGCCCCTCGCCCCTTCCCTGCGCTGTGTCTTGTAGTGCGTTTCCAAGATGGAGTCAGTGGTGGCGGGAAGACCCGCCTCTCTGCAGGCTGGAAACTCATCACGGTGCCTCTTCAGCATCACCGCAGCCGGGCGCCCTCTGCTCCAGCCCAGCCTCCCGTCGGGTGGCGGCCCTCTCCTCCCACCGACGGCGCCCAGCTGCGCATCACACAGCTGCCACCTCCCTGCGGCCGAGCTCTGTGCCAGCCCCAGCACCCGAAGCCCATCCCCGTCCTCGTTCCCGTGTCCCTGCCCCATCCCTGTGTCCCCATCCCCATCCCGTCCCCATCTGTGTCCCCCCCCCCCAGTCCCTGCCCCAAGCCGCCCGCGCTGCGCCTCCCCCTCCGGCCCTGTGGCCCGTGGCCCCGCCCTTACTCTATCACTCTCCTGCCTGGCACCTCCTCCTCATCTTTCCAACCCCAGCCCTGAGCCCTCTCAGCCACTGTCCCCCCCCAGCACCTGCTCAGCCAATCAGGTCATTTGGAGCTTGCGGATGACACCTGCAATCTCTGCTTTTGGGGCTGGGGACTGAACTCTCTGCACTGGCCTCTTCCCCAGCGCTTTTACTTTTTATTTTGAGGCAGGGTCTCAATGTGTTGTCCAGGCTGGGCCTAAACTTTTGATCCTCCTGCCTCAGCCTCCTGGAATGCTAGCATGATAGCATGCTCCACCAAGCCTGGCTACAATTTGATTCTTTTTTGTCCACGTCGTTGTTGAGGGTGGAGTCTCCGAAGGCACCTGGCTTGGGACCCTTGTGAGCATTCCTGAGCGGATGACGGGCCGGCCCTCCTCCAGCCCCATGGTACCCCTCTGTGCACCCTTTCCCCTTTGTGGTACTGGGGTCAGACCCAAGGCCTTGTGCATGCTAGGCAGCACCACTGCTGTGCCACCTCCCCAGCCCCCCCGCTGCGCCGGTTTTGCTGAAGTCAGAAGCTCTTTCCTGTCCTTGCCCAGAAAGGGCTCTGCACCCCCAGGCTCAGGGAACGGCTGGCCAGACAGCGCCACCCTCTGCCCGCTTCCTGAGGAAGGCGCCTTGCGGGTCCTCAGTGCAGGCGTCTGGGATGGGCTGGCGCTCAGGGCCCTGTCCTGGCTTGGCAGACGCGGGGCTTGATGATTGCCGGGAGCTCAGGAGCCCGAGGCGCATGTGCAGAGGCCGCGTCCCCAGTGCAGCGGCTGCGGGGCCGGAGGGGACTGGCCTTGCCTCTGTCCACCACAACCCACTGAGCAGCTGTTTGTGGCACTGTTGGGTGGGAGGCAGTGAGACTGGGGGGTCTCCCCAGCGCCCTGGCTTGGCCCTCGCTCTGCTCCCGGAAGCCGTGGAGCCCCGAAGCCGTGGCCAAAGTCCACCTTTCCTCCCGCACTGGGCCCCTCTGGTGTTTGGTCACAATGGGAGACCACGGGAGGGGCAGGACTGCGCGGGTGGGAGGTAGACGCCAGGGTCCTTCCAGCCTGGGAGAGGTGACATGTAAAGCAAGAACTCAAGTGAGGGGGCCGACGGCCTGAGGCTGGGGCAGTGTAGGGACACGGGCCGGAGCCTGCGTGCAGGGTGGGCATTGCACACTGTGAACACAGCCGGCTGGTTAGAGGTCGACAGGGCAGTGACCCCCCCTACCCCCTTGTGACCCTGTGACCCATGGACACTTGAGCGCTGTGCAGGGAAGCCAGGGACCAAGCTCAGCTCCGGCTCTCCTCGATGGGCAGAGCTGCAGTGCGTTGTGGGGCTGCTCTGGTGGGATGCAGTCCCCAAGGCGCCCGGTCCTGCAGTGTGGGCGGGGAGAGCTGAGCTGGGCAGGTGGGCCTCGGGGTCACCCGGCCCAGGGCCTCCGGGCTCCACACGCGGGGCCAGGGCCCAGAGCTGCCCCTCCTGCTGCCCAGCCCACCCAGCGAGGGGGAAGATGGCTGGTGTCACCGTCATGGTCGCTGGCTACATCCTGGCCTCCTCCGCTCTGTTTGGAGAGGGGTGGATCAGCCCAGCCAGCAGGACCTGAGCCGCATGCCTGTCCTCTGCCTGCCTGGTCGCCATGGAGGCAGGGAAAAGCAAACAGAGTGGCGAGCATGCTGGCTGAGTGTCCTGGGCTGAGCGGTGTCTGCTGACGCAGAGGTGGCGTAAACACGGCCTGTGTCAGCGTGAGTAACGGCTGCTCAGGGGACAAGTCCGCTTGCAGGCGCTGGACGCTCGCTCCGCAGCTGCAGAGTCCCTGTCGCTGCTGTTTGGGGCGGATGGGGAGAGACGGGCGTTCCTGGAGGCCCCTTGGCCACGTGGGGGCAGACCCTGAGCCAGGGAGAGACTCGCGTATCTGCTGTGCCAAGGAGGCTGACCTGGAGGGTGCGCGGGTCGCCGGACCCTGCGTCGTCTCAGAAATGGGGCCCTTGATGGGGCCGGTGCATCTGCGCCTGGGAGGCTCGGGACAGAATCTGCGCAGCGTCAGCTGGGATCCTGGCCCTTGAGTCTGCCCGGATGGAATCAGTGAGTCAGTCAAGAAACACGAAGCTCTTGGACGGTGTCCACGCTGTGTCCTGTGGAGAAGGAGCCCTGACGTGCCCCTGCCCTCCAGGAATCAGCCCGGGAGGAGACAGGATGCAGCCTGTGGACAGTGCAAGGCCTGTCGCTGGATGCTCGAGGCCATCCCGGAGGCACAGCTGGGCGCGGAAGGGGGCTGGCATCCTGGGCATCGGGGCTTTGTGGCGGTGCCCGGGGGTGCAGATGGCCTCAGATTGTCCTGGGAGAGGTCTGGGGTCCGTCGGGGAGCAGCACCCCGTGCTGGTGTCAGGCGAATGCAAGTGGACGGGGCTCTCACAGGGCAGGGGCAGGTGTGGAGCGGCTGAGAGCCCTGGGCGCCCCGCCTCACCACAATCCTGCTCTGGCGCCTCGAGCCAGAGGTGGGGCCTCCCCCACCTTGTCTCCAGCTGGGGATGCTGCAGGCTTGGGGCAGCGATGGGATCCCCTTTCCTCCCAGAGGAACACAGTTCGGCGGGCTCTGGGTGACCTACAGGGCGCCGCGCTGGAGGGGACACAGCCTGGAGGCCCAGGCGGGGCTGCTGAGAGGTGACTGGGAGCGTAGGACTCCCCAGGCTCAGGTCACTCAAGGGCCTGCTCACCACCTGCGTCCCACCCCGTGAGGCCTTGCAACTGCTGATTTGATATTTTTCTTTATGCAGATTTATTTTTAAAAACAAATTTAGTAGAAAGAAATCTTCAGTGAGTGTAGTGGCAAAACCTGTCATCGCAGTGCTCTTGAGATTGGGGCAGGAAGATCACAGCTTAGCGACCTACTGAGAGGCCACCTCAAATGAAAAATAAACGTTTGACTTTTTGGAGGGGGCTTGGGGGAGTATCAGGAATCGAACTCAAGACCTTGCACTTGCCAGGCAGGTGTTTGTGCCACTGAGCTACATCCCCCTGAAATATAAAAGTGACCTGCTGGGGATGCAGGTCAGTGTGAGAAAGATCTTTATTGGGACTGCACACGAAACCTGCTGCTGTCCTGGGTACGCTGAAGCACATGCACCCCTGCTCAAGGTATCCACCGCGTGAGACCAGAGTCACCTCAAATGCTACCCCACTTTGTCCAAGTTCTGGGGTGCCTGAGGGGATGTCGGGGTGATCTGCTGGGAGGTGTAGAGCACAGGCAGCAGCTTGGGGGGTCTTGTCCATTTTTCTCTTTCTCTCTTTTTTTTTCTGTCTTTTTTGAGACAGGGTCTCACTATGTAGTTCAGACTGGCCTTGAACTCACTTTGGAGCCCAGGCTGGCCTCGAACTTGTAGCAATCCTCCTGCCTCAGCCTCCAGAGTGCTGGGATGACGTCCTTGCACCGTCGTGCCTGGCTCTTCCATCTTTAGTTGCTGAGTTTCAGCACCTGGGGAAATTACAGAGAGAGGTGTGTTTCAGCCCAGGGTTCTCAGGCTGGGCCGGCAAGGGCCTGGTTCCGCAGGTCACCAGGATGTCAGGACTAGGGGAGCTGGGCCAGGGAAGATGTGTCTTGCAGGTTCACCCCTCAGCTCTGGGTGTGAAGCCACCCCCGTCCCGTGAGATCCGTCCACCCTGCGGTTCTGGAGAAAGGCCCGGCCCACATGGTCTGGAACCATGTCCAGGAGCCCCACTCTCGTGTCACACCACTTGTCACCCAGCTCTGGGGCTCAGGGACAAACCTAGCAGGGGGCGGGGGAGAGGCTGTTGTCTGCCGGGAGGGAGGGACACTGTCCCTAGGCCGCCTCCCACCCTGGCCAGCCGCTAGGCCAGCATTCCGTGATCACAGGGTTGGGAGAGGGTGATCATCCGCATGACCTGCGCTCATCTCTGTCCGCCTGAGGCTGGGGTGTGGACGGGGCGGTTGGGGGCTGAGCCATCTGTGCTCCGGGGCTGGAAACCGGGCCTGGATCCTGGCTTCCTGTTTGGCCTGGCACTGGCTGCCCTCCCCTCCCCCCAGGATCCGCTTCCTCCTGAGATGTGGGGCTGCGGGGATCACAGCCCCAGCCCCTTCAGCTGGGGAAGCAAGGGTGTGGCCTCCACTCTCCACGCCCTGTGCCTGGGCTCTGCACTCGGGGAGGAGAGGTCGGGGCTGGGCAGAGACACAGGGAGGAGAGAAGCAGCCTGCGCCTGGACAGCCCTGCCCGAGAGTGACCCAGGCCACACTGCTGCCCTGGTCCAGGGGAGGAGAGAGAAGGGCGGAGAAGATTTCGAAGGCAAACTCAAGACCCCATGGCAAAAAGGTTTAGACAGAGAACAGCGAGCGGTGGGGCCAGGGGACGAGTTAGAGTTAGGTTTGCACAGTGGCCCAGGCCCAGCTGGGGTGCAGGCCAGTGTCGGGTGTCCCAGGTCCCCAAAGGGCCGGAGTGCTATGGGGAGGAGGAGGAGCCTGGCGGGTCCCTGTCACAGAGCTGTGGGACCAGCGCCCCCCTCACTTTCCTTCCTGGCCGCGCCTGGCTGTGACCGGTCCCCACCCTGTCCCTGGAGCCCACCAGAGCCCCAGGCCACGGTCTGCTTGATCTTGGGCTGGAGACCGTAACTGAGCCAGAACAGCCTTTTTCTCTTTATGCGTCTGTTCTCTCTGGCATTTCATCACGGTGAGGAAAGCTGGGCAAGGCCCTCTTCCCCGCTCCTCCCGGCCCCTCCTCAGGGGCCCGCCCTGGAATCTCAGCTCGTAGCCAGGGCCTGGTCCCCCGAGGCCAGGCTGGGTGGTCCAGAGATTTTCAGTCTTTCCACATCGGCACCGGATCAGTTTCTCTCAGGGACCTTTGCTCCCTATTTAAGCGAAAGCAAATCACTCCTGTCCACCTCCAGGGGGAAGTCCAGGAAAAGTAGAAGTAGAGGGAAGGTCTGCAGGGCTCAGCGAGAGCAGACATTTCCAGAACAGAAGACGGAAAGCATTCACCAGGGAAGCAAAATCAACAAGTTGGTTTTTATCACAATTAAAAGCCTCTCTCTGGCAAAAGGAACCATTTAAACAGAGCGCGTCTCAAACTCAGAGATTCTGACCAGCAGCGCACAGATCTGCCAAAGTGTTTGTTTCCAGAATTGAGGAAGAAGATTGCTTCTCGGCCTTTTGGTTAAGATCAAGTGCAGAACTGAGGAAGAACTATTATGAATCAGTAAGAAAAAGACAACCCAACAAAAAATAGGCAAAAGACGTAGATGGGTCTCCCCAAACGAGGACACCGGCAGGCGCTGTGGAGGGCGGAGAAACCCAGACCTCACATGGTGCTGGCGGAAAGATCGCGCGTGAAGTCTGGGCTTCTCCACCTTCACGCCCAACATCCGGCCCGCGGAGGCCTGTAGAACCGCGACAGTGCGTCCATTCCTCAGAGGACACACAGTCGGGGCCTCCCCGCCTCCACGGCTGTGAAGCTGGGCAGCCAGAGAAAGCTCAGCTGTGAGCGCCAGGGGCAGGGATGCAGCTCAGAGGCACAGGGCCTGCCGGGCAAGTGCGAGGTCCTAAATTTGATTCCTGGTACCAAAAAAACCAAAACAAAAAACGACTAACCATGAGTCCCATCGTGTAGGGTGTGGATGGGCAGGCACATGGGGGACTTTTGGGGAGCTGGAGGTCCTCCATCTGGACTGGGTGCTGCTCCTGTGGGTGCATGTGTGTGAAAGCGGACAGGGCTCTTGCTGAGGGTGAGCCTTTCATGCTCTGACTGAATGCATTTATTTTTTAATTTATTTTGTCTTTTTGAAACAGGTTCTCACTACGAAGTTCAGGGTGGCCTTGAGCGTACTGCTGTAGCCCAGACGGCCTCGAATTTGCAACAATCTTCCTGCCTCAGCCTCCCAAGTGCTGGGATTACAGGCCTGCGCCACCATGCCCGGCCGAATGCATTTTAGACTTCTGTCAGGTGCTTATGTCCAAGGGGAACAATGATCATTTACTGAACACTTAATATGCACAAGTTTGCTTTATGGAGCTCATGTCACTTAATCTGACCAGAACATCCATCAACCAGATAATTCTCTCACTTTATTTCTTTATTTTTTTTTATTTATTTTTTTTTTTGAGACAGTCTTGCTGTGTAGTTAGGCTGGCCTTGATCTCACTTTGGAGGCCAAACTGGCCTCAAACTCTGGGCGATCCTCCTGCCTCAGCCTCTCGAGTGCTGAGATTACAGGCATGCGCCACCCTACCCGGCTTCTCTCACTTTAGACAGGACACCAGGCTGGCAGTGGTCAGACAGCCGTGCGAGTCTCGCAGCGGTCGGAGTGAGCAGACTTAAAGCCTTGGCTGTGCGGTTAGGTGGCTCTCTGTGCAGCTCTGAGGTTTCCTGCGCTGCTTCCCTGAGCACCAGAGTTGAAGATGCGGCTCTTTTGGCGGGGCTTCACCGTGACCCTCAAATCCCAGGAACCCCAAGGGGCTGTGCCTCTGGGTCAGAGCCCTGGGACCCCGCCCACTGTGCACCCTGACAGCCAGGCTCTTAGGCCTTCTCAGGGAGGGCGGAGAGGGCTGTGGCCACCGGTGTCGGGGCCAGGTGTGAGCCCCCACTCTGCCCCTTCAGCCGGGCGGCACAGGGGCCAATGGTGCCCCCCTCGCAGTGTCCTCACGGGCACTCCAGGAGGCGGCTTGGCTCGCGGCCAGGGCGCGTTGACGGTGGCCCGGGTCCCCGTGCCTTGAAGAGGCTCAGCCAGCACCTTTCTCCTCTGGGCTGCCCTGTTTGTGTCACTCTAACAAAGTTCTTGGGGCTGGGAACTTTATAAAGGAAAGAGTTTGGTTCGGTTCACAGCTCTGGAGGTTCAGGGCCCGGCACAGCATCGCCAAGACGGGTGCAGGAGTGGTTGTGGTCACACGGCGGGGCTGAGCCAGGCACAGTGGGCCTGCACCTTCCTGGCAGCCGTCTAGTGTAGAGGGGACCGAGCGAGTGTCCCAGAGGACCAAGCTCTTTGCCGCAGCACCATGGCCTGGTGCCCATCCAGACCCCAGCACCCTCTGGGTGACGCCGCCCGCCCTGGAAACAAAGCACTGCTCAGGTGGCGTCTCCGAAGCAGGGCGGGCGGTGTGCTCCAAGCACGGTGGGGTTTGGTCCCACAGGGACGTGAGAGGGCATTCAAGGCCAGGACACGGAGAGGGCTCCGAGGGCCACGGCGGAGCTCGGGGGGGCCGCTGTAGGGAGACAGGCGCGGAGAGAAGCTGCATGGGAGCTGAGGCAGCGGGTGGGAGTGAGGGCGGGCACGGCGAGGCGGAGGGCCCGGCAGCCTTGAAGCTACTGCTTGGTTTCAGGAACAGGGAAGGGCAGAGAGCCAGCCTGGAGGTGACCAGGGGTCCTCGTGCGCAGCCATGCGGGACGCTGAGAGGTTCCCTCGTGGCCACAGGAGGCCTGGGCTGCCTGCTGCTTCCTGCCCTCCTCTGCTTCTGAGGTTCCTGAGAACACCCTGTCCTGTCTCGGACACGCCGGCTTCTTGCGAGCTTCCTTCCCGCCCGGGGAGGTGCGTCCCTGCCCGAAGGAGCCTGCAGGGGCCGCAGCACTTGCGCAGTTCGGGGCCACGTCCCCCTCCCACGGCTGCCCCCTCCCAGGGCGAAGGACTTTGTCCTGCTGCTAGTTTTATGGACGTGCAAATAGGCTCTGAATACAAACCCCTGTGCTGTTGTTTTCCAGGGCCGGCCAAGAGGCCAGGAAGAAGGCCACCCCCAGTGCTGTTTTCGCGACTGTTTGGAGCATTGTTCTAAAAATGGGAAATGACATGTTGCTGTGCCAAAGGAAACACACACCTGCCGTTCGCAGCCACGCTGCCCTGGCTGGCTCCTCACAGGCAGAGTCGCAGCCCCGGCAGGGCGGGCACACGAGGCTGGGTCCACGCTGTCCCCACGCGGGACGGGTGTGGGCCAAGCTCTGTGACCCCCACCCATGCAGGCGCCTGTTCTGTGCCGGGCCTGGCGGGTTGGTGCTGCCCCCTTCCCGCTCAGAGCCCCGGGCCGCGGCCACAGCAGCTGCGTGCGCCCTGCGGGTGCCCAGGGCAGGGAAACCCCAGCCTGTCCTCCTTCCCCTTCCTCTCGCTCCCTCCCGCCTCCCTCACTCTTTCTTCTTGACTAACCTAAAATCCTGGACTGTAACTTTTTTTTTTGTCTTTTTGAGACAGGGTCTCGCGATGCAGTTCAGGCTGGCCTTGAGCTCACTTTGTAGCCCAGGCTGGCCTTGAACTCACAACGGTGCTCCTGCCTCAGCCTCCCGAGTGCTAAGATTACGGGCGTGCGCCACCACGCCTGGCCTTGGAATGTAGCTTTTAACAGGTCAGCCAATGCGTTTCTCTTGGCGCACGGCTTTCCCAAGTGCTCTGTCCTTTGGGTTAGGGTGCGCTCTGCAATCCTTGTTCTGCGGTGTAGACTCGAGGTGATTTTGGGATCACCTGGTTAATAGTTAACATCCACCAACTGGCTATAATTGTGTAATAATCAGGCCTTAGTGCTGCTCAAGCATGGAATGAGCACATTTCAGATGGGTCTGTGGTTTAGGAAGCACCTGGTGTTGTAAAGTGAGTCCATCTTCATCCAGGAACGGAAAGCAGATGGGCCGCAGGCCCGGGGAGCCCAGACTCCGCGGCGCTGTGGGTGGAACTTCCTGCCCTCGCTGCCTGTGGAGTTCCCAAGCAGTGGTGGTGGCTGGAGGTGTGGGGGGTCTTTTGGGGGTCTGGGGTCTTCTCTCTGGGACCCCTCGGGTACTGCCCTGGTCCTGCTGGCAAGCAGTGTCCTGCTGGGTACTTGACTTAGGGCCTCAGTCTCCGCCCAAGGCTCAGCTGCAGGGTCCTGGCCGTGTGAAGGAGCCCATAGTGCAGTCACATTCCAGTGGGTGCTTTTCCTTCTGCTCACCTGGATTTTCTAAATTCTGTACACGATGTACAGCGAGATAACACACACAGGGGTCCTGTCCTGAAAGGGCGGCAGAGGCAGATGGAAGGAAGGGAGCCTGGGGACAGAGGGCCCGGGCAGGGCGGTGGGGGGCAGGAGGGGAGAGCCCTGCAGCAATCTGGAAGGGGCCTGAGGTGGCCAATGCAGGATGCCCGGTTAGAGGCGACTCTAATTAACAAAAAACTGGTTAGGCCGGGCATGGTGGTGCACACTTGCAATCCTAGCACTCGGGGGTGCTGAGGTAGGGGGATCGCCCTGAGCTTAAGGCCAGCCTGGGCTACATAGTGAGACCCTGTCTCAAAAAAAAAGGGGAGCCGGCCAGTTCCCCTCATCTGAGTGTGGCTAGTAGTGAGGGCTGGGGTCTGGCTCCTCAGGGCACTGTGGGCAGTGAGCACGATGAGGCCACTGCCTGACTTGGTGTGCTCATGGCCAAACTGCCCAGCAGTGCACCCAGGGCCGGCCTCAAAGGACAGCAGCAGGCTGAGGCGGAGCAGGGAGCAGGCAGAGACCAGGAGCAGAGCTCAAGGCCACCGTTTTGCACTGGGCATGGTGGTCCACACCTGTAATCCCAGCACTTGGGAGGCGGAGGAAGGAGGATCGTTGTGAGTTCGAGGCCAGCCTGGGCTACACAGTGAGCTCAAGGCCAAACTGCATAGAGTTCAAAAAGACCAAAAAGAAAAAGGCCACGCTTTGGTTTTGGCGATGTGGGGCAAGCATTGAGAAAGGGGTGAGATGGAGACTCTGGGGCTCATCAGCATGTCCCTGGTGGTCTCCAGCACCTCCAACACGTGGGTCCCACGGCAGAGGACAGGCACAGGGTGTGTGGGCCTGGCTGCGGCCTGCTGGCCTGAGGGAGGGAGTGGGCGGAGCAGGCCTCTTTCGGGGTTAGCTGCGCCCGGCAGCTCAAGAGGAGGCAGAAGGGAGTCAGAGCCAGAGCCTGAAGACGCGGGGGTGGGGTGGGGCAGCTGAGCTGAAGACCGGAAGGAGCCCGAGCCAAGGAACCAGGGTGGGCAGAGACAACGCGAGCGGAGTCCCTGCCATCCAGGGCCCTGGCTGCAGCTCCCTGGCTCCCACCCAGTCAGGTCCAGAACTGCAATATAAACAAACTTTTTTTTTTGTACAGCCATTAAGTTTGTGGTAATCTGTTACAGCTGCCATAGGAAATTAGTGTAGAGGTGACCTGCAATAAGCCAGGCCCTGGGTGGCGAAGGTCTTGGACAGGGTACTGAGCCCTGGGAGAAAGCGGGGACTGAGCCCTGGGAGACCCCGCACCCCGCGTCTCCTGGGGAGCCCTGGAGTGTCTGCTTGCCCTAGGGCTGACAGAGGACCTGCTTGGGTGCAGGAGCCGCCTGGAGAACCCCAGAGGAAGCACGGGGTTAGGGAGCTGGCTGTGCTGAGGGTGTGAACCCCAGGCACTTCCTGTGCTGAGCAGTTTAGGGTAGGCGGGGAGTGCAGCACACCGAGGGCGCCAGACCCGAGCTCCCAGCCCCTGGCCTGTCAATTCCAAAGCTGGCAACCACGCTTGCTTAGCTGAACCTATTTTCAGATTTCTTTTGCATGACCTGTGGTTTGGTAATTTTAGCTTATCGTGGAAATGTGTTGGGTGGCTAACTGCTGATGACTCACGCTCATCCTAGCCGTAATTACACCTCTCTGTAGGTATCGTTTGTGCAGCTGATTGTCATCAGCCAAGGGTCCCTTTATTGTCCATCTGAAGCCGTCAGCCGGCTGTCGCCCCGCGCTGAGTTACTGCCCACAAGCCCTAGGTGTTCGCGAGTGGCAGCTGGCGTGGGCTCTGAGCGCAGTTTTATCCACACCATCTCCTTGAGGTTGGTTAGGGCTGGTTTGGCTTCCTGCTCCGGCCCGGTGAGTCACTTGCAGATTTTCTGCTGGCGGACCCTCCTTAGCCAGCTGGGTTTGGAGCCTCGCTGCCTGCCTGCTGATCAGCGGGGTTTCACGGAGTGAGAGCGGCGTTGGCGACTACCAGTCCCCTTTGGCTGCAGCTGAGGCTAAGAGTGTTTGGTTTCCAAGTTGTTGGGATAATAGATATTTTCCAGATAACCTTTTTCACCCAGACTCACTTTTCTGAACAAAGTCACCAAGAAATGTGACTTTCTCCCCCTTCGCCACTCAAAGTTCTGAATGTTAAAATGAGTGGGGTGTTAAACACGCATTTCCGGTTTGGGGCCTTTTTTTCTTGGCTGGGATACATTTGAAGTCTTTTCTTCATGCAGTTGGTGCTCAGTACCCCTCCAGTGCAGGAAGCTCCTAGTCATATGCAAGGCTTCCTGTGTCTTAGAGTTTGTCCTATTCCTAGAGAAAACGCTAATTACACGAATCATTATTTATGTAACACAAGTGTAGACTTCCCCTCTTCCTCATTCTTCATTCTTCAAAAGCAAAAGCCCTTTCGAGCTCGGGTGTGCGCAGAGGCAGGCCCGGCCTGAGCTCGCCCGGCTGCCTGTGGCAGGCAGTGCAGTGCTGCCGCACCGGGCCGCGTTAGAGGAGCCCTGGAGACTGCCGGGCGCCCTGCTCGGCTCCTGCCGCGTCTGCCCCGCGGTCTCACCCACGCAGGCCTGCTCTCTCTGGGGCTGCCGCCATTTGTCTTTGCACCCTGCTTCTTAGAAGAAAACTGAGGCCTGGTTCTGGGTGATCACATAGCTCGCATACTTGTGGGTCCTCTCGGCCCTGGCAGAGGCCTGCTGCGGGGTAGCTGTGCCTCCTTTCATGTTCCCTTATCTGCACCACGCTTGCCCAAGGTAAACACTTCCCCAGCAGGGGACGGTAATTAAAATTCTGAGCCTTCCTGGCCCCGATCTTTATCCACTGGAACAATGCGGGCTGAGTGGGCACCAGTGGAGCGCACTGGGAGAGCTGGATGCGGGGGAGTGCCAGGTGGGGAGGCCCCCAGGAATCCCGCCCGGCCCCTGACCTGGCCTGGAATTTTCACAGCCCAGCCTTTCCTGCACAGCAGGCGTGTGGGCCGCGCCGCTTAGGTGCGAGGTGGCTGTGTGTCCCGGGTACTCTTCCCAGCCACTCGTCTGTTTTATTGGCTCTGGCAGCTGCTGCCACCTGCAGGGTGGGGTGGGCCCACGGCGATGCCCCAAGGGTGGGCAAGGCAGCTGTGCAGGTACCTGGGAATCAGGCTCTGATTCTGCACTGTAAACCCAGGCCAGCCGCTTGGGACCCTCTGGACGGGCTGTGGCCAGCTTGGGAGTGGGCCTCCCTGTTTTGCTGCAGACTTTAAAATCGAATTTACGGCAGAGGTCCCTGGAAGTCTGGGTCCCACCCTTGGGGCCCTGATTCCACAGAGCGTGGTGACACTGCCCCCTGGTGGCCGATACCACCTGGCTCTCAGCAGCCTCAGGCCGGTGTTTGGGGCCTTATGTCCCTTTGGCACCTCTTCAGGGCCAGCTCTGTCCCCGCCACGGATACCTGCTGGGCTGTGGGTGTCGTGGCTGTCACAGGCCCTGGTGCGGGGAGAAGGCTAGGGCAGCCCTGACTCTGCCTTCTCCACCACAGGACGCATGGGCTGGCGGTGGCCGAGACCCTGGTGGAGCTGGAGTTCTGGGAGCCTTGGGAGCCCTCGTGGGGGACAGGTGGGGGCACTGATGGCCACGGGCCTTGGGAGACTCCAGGCCCCGAAGAGTGAAGGCCGTGAGTGCCTGGGCTGTGGGGCCAGGGCTGGGGGGAGTGGACGGTGACTGGGCCGTGGAGGTTGCTGGGTGTGGGAAAGGACCCGACCCAAACTGAGGAAGGGGTCTGAGGCGCCCTGGGGTCCCGGCCGCCCTCCCTGGGCTTTGCAGCCCAGCCCGCCCTGTGCAAGTGAGTGGGAGAAGCCAGAGGCTGAGTGCAATGCTGGAGGTTTATTGCAAAGCCAAGGGGGCCGCGGGCAGGGGTGGGGTGGTCGGGGGACATCTTCAGCTTTGAGTCCAGCAGGCCTTGGGTTGCTGAATTCTAAGCACACTCACTGGTTTTTACTATCTTTTCCTAAAAAGGAAAGAAAAACCCAAGAGAACGGTGAGTGAGTTTCAGGGTCTGCAGGCCAAGGTGCCCGGAGACTGTGGCAAAGACCAACGTGCAGTTAGTGCTGGGGAGCGGGTGGGCAAGGGCTGGGGTATTTTTCTTAAAAGGTGACAGGAGGCTGGGCACCGTGGCACACACTTGTAATCTTGGCACTGGGAGGCTGAGGCAGGAAGATGGAGTTTGAGCCCAGCCTGAGTTACATAGTAAGAAACTCCCAAAATAACAAAACCAAGATCAACAAAGCCCCGGGGAAAAGCCTGAGAGACGACTGTGCCTGCTTGTCGGGGGCCTCCATCAACCGTGACTCTCTTGATTGGGGTAGATATGGGGCCAGGATACCGGGCCCTTCTGGGCAGGGGCAGGTGGGAGCTCACCGAGAGCTTCAGCACCGCCTCCCGGATGCCCTTGGGCAGGCTGTCCACCAGCATCTTCATCCGGGCCCCCGCCTCCTTCATCTCCTGGTCTGGCTGGAAGGGCTCCACTGTGCTCTCGTAGCCAGACAGTGTGCCCATCAGGAAGTTCTGCAGGACGCTGTGGAACGACGGGCACGTCTTCGCAGAACCTGGTGTGGAGGCAGAGGGTGTGGGTGTGGGCCAGCCGCCAACGCCGGCCCAGGAGGGGCAGTGGTGGTGATGGGGAGAGGAGGATCTGACCCAGAGGCCACCGGGAGCCTCCATTTCCACCAGAGCTGTGGTGCTCACCTGTGGCCAGCGGCCTGAGCGCGGGCCAGGCCTGGAGGCTGCTGTGTGTGGGGCCTGGCCCGGGGCCTGCGGGGCCTGGATGCCTGCCTCACTGTGCTCCCCTCCGCTGGGTGTGCCCCCCTGTGCGGCCTGAGGCCGTGGGGGAAGCTAAGTTCCCACGCCTGCCGCTCCACCCCTCACGGAGCTGCAGGTCGCGCCTTGCATGCAGTCGGCCTCCGGCTCCACTTGGGCCATGTGTTGAGGCCACCTGTCGCCCAGCTCTCCAGCCCGGGGTCCCTACCGCGTACTGGCCAGTGAGCGACCCTGCAGGGGCTCCGCATCCTCCTCTGTGCAGTGAGAGCGAGAGCCCTGCCCCTTGGGTTGCTGCAAGAACAGGAAGGACGGCAGGGCAAGGGCGCAGGCCGGGGTGGGCGTTCTCAGCGCTGGGTCGGTGCTGCACGCTGTTATTAGCACTAATTATTATTTGTAACACAGATACAGGGATCCTCCGACCCACCCTCAAGGGCGTCCGTCCGTCCTGCTGAGGCGCCCACCTCCGCACACAGCACAGACCTCGTTATGCACAGTTCCGGCCAGAAGGATCTCACTGCCCTGAGCGACAAGGAGGCTCTCTGCAAAGCAGCTGCTTCCCTGCCTCTTGGTCGCGGTTGTCTACCCCTGCCCCGCCATAAAACCTATATCCACGGGTTTTCATGAAACTTTGCTCAGGAATTAACTGGATCGGTTTAGTTTTTTAAAGGCATTTTCAGACAGGAGGGGAGGAAACCGATGCAGAGGGAAGCCGTGAGGGACTGGTTCCCACGCAGGGTGCCGGGGGGATGTGGTCCCCCCACCTTCCCCCACCTCCTCTCAGATCCACTCCTTTCCTCTCGCTGTGTGTGGTCTCCATGCTCACATATGTGATCTGCATGTTCCTATGTGTGGTCTCCATTGTCACATATGTGATCTCCACACTCCGTGTGCAATCTCCATGCTCATGTGTGTGACCGCCACATCCCTGTGTGTGATCTCCACGCTCATGTATGCAGTCTCCACACTCCTGTGTGTGCGAGCTCCATGTTCATCCTTATGGGATCTCCTCTCTCCATGCCAGCCCCTTCTGCCTGGGGAGCCCTAGGTTGTGGGCAGGGGACAAGGGCCCCCCCCCCCCGGTCTCACCAGAGGGGCAGCTGCATGCCAGCATGAGCAGGGCGACAGCGGTGCTGAGCTTCATGGAGGAAGGCAGGAGGAGCTGGTGTCCCAGGCCGGAGGTCTCACGGAGTGTGTGTCGGCTGCGGCCGGGGGCCTCTTATACCCTCCAGGCAGTGCCTGCAGGGGGGCCGGGGAGGGCTCTGCCTATGAGATGCACTGTTTGCCTGGGCACCAGCTCTGTGGACTAAGTAAATACTCATTACGCTGAGTGCCATGGGGGCTGCTTCACAGGAGCCCAAGGTCTGTGCGGGTGCTTTGAGGGGAACCCCGACACCCCTGGACCCGCCACTTTCCCAGTGGCCAGGATGCCTGGGACCCAGGACCCCAGCTCCTGTCCAGGGAAGGACATGGGCCATGGAGGCTGCTGGCCGAGTCCTGCACGGCAGCTTGCACTTAGGCCTGGACAGAGGGATGTGTGCCCAGCACCCATTAGAGACCCAGGCCCTGCTGTGCCCACCCAGAGCTGCCCTGAGTCCTGGGCTGCCACAGCTACACTAAGGCCCCCTCACCCTGTGGGCTGGGAGCCCTTCCCGCGCTCGGGCGCCCCTAGTCGGTCCTCCCGTTTCCCCTTGGCTGGGGCTGTGTGTTCTCTGGTGTTTACTCCTCACGGGCTGTTCTTTGGCGTTTGTTTCCAGGGTCCAGCCTGTACCCGTTGCTCCTCTCCTCCTCCTGTGGCAGCCTTCCCCCTTGGCCCAGCCTGGTCCCAGCGACCCCTGCTCCGCCTCCCTGCCTGTCAGGACGGCCTTCCCAAAGCCCCGGTCCCGTGCTTTGTCTCCTGGAGCCCCGCGACAGCTTCTTCTTGCCAGCAGGCCCAAGGTCCCGTGTGATGACCAGACCCTGCTCACCACGGCGCTGCCCTTTGAACTCCCCCACCCCTGTGGAGATTTAGCCCCAGCTGGCTGTCTGCTGCTCTGGACTGTTGGTTCCCCTCAGGCCTTCCCACCTCAGCACACTCTAAGCCCGGGGCCTGAGCACACATTTCCCGCCGTGCCCACTTCTCCTGAGCCTGTCTGTGGTCCCAGGCTCCATCGTGCTTCATCCGTCTGTCCATTTGTCTGTCCAGTCCTTCAGTAAACACAGCCCTCCTGCTGGCGGTTGTGTGGGTGCCAGAGGGACTTGCTGCCCCCTGGCGGGAGCTGTGTGACAGCAGAACCTCCCTCTGCCCAACTTCAGTTTGCCCTGCTGCCAGCTCCAGGCCGCGCCTGACACAGAAGGGAGATTTAAAAGCCTGGGCATTTTTAAAGGACGGGGTCTCACTGTGTTGCCAAGGCTGGTCTTATTCTGGGTTCAAGTGATCCTCCTGCCTCAGCCTCTTGAGTTGCTGGGATGCAGGTGTGCCTATGCCTTCTGCCCAGCCGGGTGCTTGTGTGCCGCGTGGACAAGCCTGGTGGGCACCCAGCAGAGCTCCTGGTCTGGCTGGTCGAGGCAAAGTTCAGCTTTCCTTCTGCGAATCCTGTGTCCACGCCGCCCCTTCTCCGTGTCCTACCAAGAATCTTGTGTCCAGATTCTGTCTTCACGTCTGCTTTGGCCCTGAGGCAGGATGTGCAGGACACAGCCCCGGAGCCACAGCCTGCCACCGTGGGGCTTCCCTTCACAGCCGCAACCAGGGAGCGGCTACTGTGTGTCCCCACACGCTGTCTCCTCAGCCCCGGAACCCTGCATGGCTTGGGCCCCTCTCTGCCCACCCTGGTCCACCACAGGGGACAGCGGGCAAAAGCAGCAGCCAAGGCTCAGATGCAGCTTCTCCGCTGCAAGCGCCAACTCCCCAGGCCTCACAGCCAGCGGGAGCCCCGAGCCTGCTGGGCACACTTGGGGGCTGGGGCCACCACTCTGGAGACACATGCGTGGTCACTGTCCCTGCCCTGGGGAGACAGGGCTCTTGGCTACTGGCTCTGGCAGTAGCAGGGAGCTGATCCTGCAGCCCCTCAGGTGCTCAGGACCCGGAGACCTCTGAGCCCCCTCTGAGCCCCGCCAAGGGTAGAGGGCCTCTCACTGGGAGAAGAAGGTGACTCGGGTGAGCTGAGGGTGGAGGTGCCGGGGCCTCTCCTTGATACCAGGACGCTGAGGCTCAGGTCTGCACTCCCTGAGCATGGAGTGTGGGACACAGCTGGGTGCTCGGCTGGGAGTCCCATTCTGGGGCCCTTGGGGGCCTGTCCTGGTCCCCACAAGATCCAGAAGCAGTGGTAGGGATGGGCGAGGCCAGCCGGTACGAGGCCCTGGCTGTGGTGGGCCTGCCCTAACCAGCAGGAGACCAGGCTGCTGGGTGGCAGCCGACAGCTGCAAGTCCCAGCAGGGCCCGGATAACAGGCTGAACCTGAGCGGGCCGTGCTGAGCCTGCCTATCCAGCCAGGCCACTGAGGTCTCGTCACAGTGTGGCTTGGGTCGGCCTGAGGTCAGCTCGTGGGGAGCTCTGGGGCCGTGCAGTTCGGAAACAGCCTGCGCGTGGCAGGTTCTCCTCTGGCCTCGGTGGCCCTGTGCCGACCCCTGCAGGGACAAGCCTGGCGACCTCAGAGCCTTCCAGGGCTGTGTCCCCGGGCATCGTGAACTTGCGGAGGGCCCAGACTGTCAAGTGGTTCTTGCTCCAAAATATAAGATCTCATAACTGCACGGCGTTCGTGGAAGCCATGCTGTCCCCTGATGTCATTGCACCTTGGTTCCGCAGAGCTGCTTGGATGCCGTGCCGTTCAGAGCACGTGCAGACCTCATCCCCAGACCAGAGCTCGAGGCCGCACTGCACCCACTGCCAGGGGCGGCTGCATCTGGGTGCACCTGATGCTGTGAGGGTGGCAGCACCTGTGTCCTGCTGTCCCAGGGCCTCCAGCCATGGCCACAGCAGACCCAGATCTGGGGATAGGGAGGGACCACAGGGAAGGGATGTCCCATCGCGAATGTGTAGCCGGAGCCCAGGCCAGCTGACCCCTGCCGGGCTTGGTGGTCCTTAGGTGGTGATCTGAGGCTCAGGGCGGGCTGGAGCAGGGTGGGGGTGTGAGTGTGCGGTAGGGAGCAACCCCGCGGTGGCGTCGCCGTGTGCACACAGCCCGGGCCATGCACCCCTCCTGGGCCCCTTCTCAGACACCATCTGAAGCTTCAGCTTTGTGACATGGGCCTGTCATCCCAGCACCTGGGAGGCTGAGTGAGAGGATTGCAAATTCATGCCCAGTTTGCAAAAGTTAGGGGCTTAGTGCGATCCCCTCAAAAAAAAAAAAAAAAAAAAAAAAAAAAAAAAATTTTAAAAAGGCCAAGGTCCAGTCCCTAACACCACAAAACAAAAGCTTAGCACGTTTGAACACAGCCAACTTTTCCTTGCTGTGGAGTACAGCTGTGAGTGGGTGGAATACTGTTCAGGTTCCAGGACCTTTGACCACACTTGTGTTATTTCCTGCCTTACAAACGACCCGTGTTTGCGCTCTTGCCTGGGATGCTCCCCGAGGGAGCCTGTGCTCCCGGAGCAGCAGAGGACGGCATCCAGTGGCCGGGATGTGGGTCATTTCTGTTTGTCCCTTGGCCCCTAGACACCACCCAGCTGAGTGCGTCCTTGCAGGCCACCAAGTGGCACGCTGTGAGGGCCCTCTGTCCCTGGCTGCCAGTCACGCCTAGGCGGCCTCTCTGCTCCTGGGCCTGGGGCTTCAGGGAGGGCGGAACCGGCTTTGACCTGTGCCTCCTCGGGTGGTCAGTGGGCTGGGGTGCAGGGTGGGGCTGTCGCTCAGGTCCCTCCCCAGGCGGGGTGCAGAGCTCCTTTGTCTGGGGCTCTGCTCTGGGGCGGGGAGTGGGCGGAGGCCGCTGTGCAGGAGGAAGCCGTCTGGTTTGGTTTGCCGCGCACTCGCCCTGGGGTTTGGGGACGAGGACAGGAGGCCGCTGACCTTTCCCAGGCTCGCTCTGCTGGCTTACTCCGCAGATTCTGCTGTGGGTGAGTCATCGCCTGTCCTCTCCCTGAGCCTGTCCGTCCTCTGTCCCTGCAAGGACCCCGAGCCCTGACAGTGCCTGGCGCTGCCCTCCCTGAGGGAGAGGAGTCGGGACCCCCCGGGCCTGGCGGTCTTGTCCTCTGAGGACTAGTGATGCCGCATCCAGAGTGGCCGCACAGCCCCTTGCCACCTCCCAGCCGGGCAGCACCTTGCTTTTGCTCCTCAAATGCAGGTGTTTGCCAAGGACATCAGTGCTTCCCTCACCTGGGTGAGGCTCCATCAGCCGCGTTCTTCCACCTTTATGCGTTTGGTGCATATTTATGTATCTAGTACATATGCAGTAGGCGACGGTTGATACTCATACAGTGTGCATACCTTCCTTGTTTTCTTTTCTCTTGTTTCTTTCGTCCCTGCCCGAGGCCCCAGGCGAGTGCCCACCTGAGCCACACCCCGGGCCAAAGTCTGCACCGAGGGGCAGAAGCAGCCCCAGTCCCCTAGGGTCCCCTGTCTGGGTTGTGCCTGCCTTCCCGACTTCTGGTGGGACATCTGGTGCCTGACATTAGTGGTCCCCAGCTGGGCCCTTTCCACGGGGCCCGGTGCTCCCACCCTACGCGGCTGGAGAGCGAGTGCGTGAAGCCAGGCCCGTAAAACGCAGTCAAACAGCGGAGCACAGCGGGGACTTTATGAGGGGTCTGTATGCTGCCGAGCAGCACTCCGTTCTTCTGATTAGATCTGATTATTAATTTTTCTGTAAATAATTATCGAGTAACCGATAAAAATTTTCATAAAGCCAAAATGTCTGCAAAAGGCATTTCAGCAATTAAATGTTTTGATTCTTTCTTTACTTCTAAAACAAATAAGCACCAAAAAAGAATACATTTCAACTTTAAAGATACTAAAATTTAATAAGCTCTATTTCCAATGGGAACTACAACGCCCACTTATGAAACCAAAACATGACACCTTACATTCCTTCATTATTTACAATTTTTAAGGCCAAATCAAAATTCAAGTCGTATAGGGCAGGATTGAAGCAACTTTTAGAGTTGTTTCTTGGTCTTCGCGTCACTGTGCTGTTTGCTCTGAATCTGATGGACCTGGGACCCGCGGTGATGATGCGTTTGGGAGCTCGGCTGACTTCCTCCCAAGCACACAGAGCACACTGCGCCCGTGAGTATATATAATCATTTTCTGTCCAGCAAATAAGTCATTTAAAAATGAGTGTTTTGGGGACCATCTGTACTACAGCGTGCAGGATTCCCGCCTAAATGATCATCTTTGTTTCAGAGCAAGTGAGAAGCTCCTGCCCGGTGGGAGTGGGCTTTTGAGTCTCTGTGTTCCACAGCCGCTGCTCAGACGGTGACAGCGTGGGGACATTCGTCCTCTGGCAGAGGCTGTGGCCTCACTCAGGACAGCGGGGCTGTGACCAGGAGACACAGCTGAGCCCCGGAGGCCTTGCCACTGATTCAAGTCCTGCCCTGCCCCCACCTGCTCGGGATGAGAGGCCACCGTCTTGAGGGACCCGTGACCTCACACCCTGGGGTCCTTCCTGGCCCCTGCTGCTGGGTCCTTTCCAACCCTGCCACGGCCAGCGCCTCTGAGCCGTGGGTGCCAGGAAGAGCCCCCCGCCCCCCGTCCTTGCTCACCGCTTTCCGGCCCCTGGGCTGTCGGAGTGAGGGAAGAGCTAAGAGAAGTGGGGTGAGGCTGTGGCTCAGGAGCTCCCCACGCCCGTGGACGCTGGCCCGGATCTGAACCCTGGGTCCCGCACCTGCGTCTTTGATCCGAAGGGCCCGGAAGGCCACGGAGACCTCAGAGGTGGCACGGGGCGGGGTGGGGGAGGCAGGACTCAGCTTGGGGCCTCCCAGCTGTTGGGAGCGAACCGGCCCCACACACTCAGGCTCTGGACAGAGCCGGACTCCTCTGGAGTCGCTTGGTGTTTTCCTGACGGACTCGGATGCTGGAAACAGTGCTTGGAGCACAAGGAGCCCTCAGTCCCAGAGCTGGGCTCAGCGGTGCCTGGGCCCGCATGAGTCTCCGTATCATGCCGGTCCAGGACAGGCCGTTGTCAGCCCTGGGCCCGGCTGGGCTCCCCTGGGGTCCCCTGGGCTCAGCAGGCGTCCACATCCACAGCCAGCGCTGCCCGAGGTCTGCTCTAGGGTGCCGCCTCTGGATCACTCCGCGTGCCGTAAGCCCCCTTCCCCGTCCCTGTGGGGTGTGCCCATCCCCCCGCCCCTGCCCCGCTCCGCCCTGCGGGGTGTTGTCTGTGGGCTGCGCCTGTGTCCTGGAGGCCTGCGCTGTCCTGGGAGCATCTGCTGTGACCGTGGCTCCTGGGGCCTCAGGGACGTCCCCGCCGCAGCGGCTGGCAGCTCACACCCGCTCCTATCCCTGGCACTGTGTTGGTAGAAAAAGTGGAAGACAGGCGGAGAGGAGACAAGGAAGTCAACTAAAAATCATGCTTCTGAGAGGACTGAGGCTCCGGGCCTCGGTGGAGGCCAGCCCAGGAGGCTGCATCTGCATCCGAATCCTGCGGTTAATTTAGCCTCCTTCGCTGCACACCTGCCCGGCCCCAGATTCCTCAGGACACTGGAAGCCACAGATTGGCCTCATCGGGAAAGTAGAGAGCAGGACTCGGGCCCTGAGGCAAAGGAGCAGACTGAGAGAATGCAAAAAGGCTAATTACCGCCCCCAGGAAACCCAGGGTCCACACCTATAAGGTGGACCGGCACCATAATGTGTGTGTGGCCACTTTTTCCTGGGTCCCCCCTCAAGAGAAGCACAGATGTTCCTGATCCTGGAAATGATGCCTCTGCCTCTGCCTCTATCTCTGTCTCTCTCTGCGTGGCCGGGGGCTGGAGCAGCTTCGGGTTGCTGGGTGGTGGCACTGACTCTCCCCTGGCCCTGCACTTGGTCGGCTGGCACAGGCCCCAGGGCCTCTGGGAGGGAGCTTGTCAGTTGGACCCAGGGGCCTTGACAGCCTTGAGGAGGTGACAGTTTTGGGGACACAGAGGGGCCAATGTGCCCGTAGCTCATGGGAAGGGTCCTTGGGGCTGCTCAGAGGGAAAGGACATTCTGTGCGGGTGCAGAGGCTTCCTGGAAAGGTGGCTTTGAGCTGGTCTGACAGGGGTGGGGACAGGAATGGGGATGGGGACAGGGGAGGGACTGGACCTCAGGGAGCCAGGACGGAGCCAAAGAGGCCTACGCTGCTGCTCCGTTTCCCACGCGTGCAGGGCTGGTGCAGGGATGTGGCCATGGGGGCAGCTGCAGGAGGACTTGGTCTGCAGGGGTCCCTGAGTGACCTGAGCCAGGTGTCCTGTGGATGGGGACAGGGTGCGGGGTAGGGTGGGGCTTGGCAGCCAGGACGGCTCTGGGGGCACTGGGATGGTGCAGGGCCGGGGGCCCGGGGGCCGGGAGGGATTGCGGGGGGGTGTGGGGACAAGGCTGTGGCCCAGGCAGGCCCCATCTGTCCACTGTCCGCTGCTGAGTGGGTGAGGAGCCCCCAAGCCTGGCTCTGCGGGTGGGCAGGCACTGGGGCAGGGGCGGCTTCAGTGTTCTTTCTGCTGAGTGAAGCTCACCGTGGCTCGGGCATGGATCCCTCACTGAACCCCTGTGGGCCTGAGCCTGGCCCCTCGGCCCTGCCCTGTGGGCACAGGAGGGTGTTGGGAGCTGCGGGCTGCCGCATGGTGTCGTGTTCTGCGTGCTCTGCAGGGGCCCTTGCTGCGTGCCTGTCCCCGCCTGCTGTCTAGATGAACTCTGTCCTCCTGACCCTGTTGCCTGCCTGGTCTTCCAGTGATGGGGGTGGGGGGCAGGGCCAGGACCCTGGCTGTGAGCAGCACCAAGAGGGGACAGAGTGGATGTGGCCCAGCCCCGAGGCCGGATCGGAGCCTGGGACATGCTGCCTGGCCTCCCTGGAGCCCTGTGGCCGGGTGAGAAGCTGCATCTCCTCCCCTGAAACCAGGCCTGGCGCGGGCGAGCTGAGCTCAGGGAACAGCTAGGCCCGAGAGCCCCAGACGGAGGCCGCTTCGAGCTCAGTGTGGGGTGGGAAGAGCGCTGGGCCTGGGGTCAGCAGAGCTCTGAGGTGCAGAACACGGGGTCACTCCTGACCTGACCCTCCACAGCCAGAAACCAGAAAACATCACAAAGGGAGTGGCTCGGATCCTGCGGGACAAGCGCCTGCCCCGGGCCAGAGGGTCGAAGCCGTGTGGGAGTCCCGAGGACTGAGGGCCGTGGGGTGCTGCTGGCCACCTAGAGACTCCGGAGGAGGGGCTCACCCAGCCGGTGGGGCCCTCAGCTCACGCTTGCCGAGCTTGCTCAGCGGGCCACAGGTGCTTCCAGGTGGGGACTGCCTGAGGCTTCCTCCCACCCCTCCCTTCCTCCCTCCCTTCTTCCCTTCCTCTCTCTCTTTTCCCGTGGCACTGTGGAGTGAATCCAGGGCCTTCACACTGAGCTACATCTCTGGCCCTTTAAAATTTTTTATTTTGAGACAGAGTCTCACTAAGTGTGTAGATTGCTCAGGCTGGGCTCGGTCCTCCTGCCTCAGCCTCCAGACTGCTGGCTTACAGGTGTGCACCACCATGTCTAGTGCGAACAGTACTTGCGAGAGGTCACTGCTGCCCTTCTCCAGACACTTCTGAGGCGGACGAGTCAGGGTCTCGGGAGGATATGGCTGCCCAAAGCCCTGGGAGCTGCTCGCCCAGGGAGGGGTCTGGCCAAGGGGTCCCTCATGCCTGACAAGGGACTTAGTGGAGACCCAGTGGTCATTGGCTCCCTGGAAGCTTCGGAGTGATCCCAGCTTCAAGGTGGGCCCAGGGGCTTCTGGGAGGGGCACAGCGCTGGGGGCAAGGTGGGGTCCCGGCCCCGCTGCCCCCACCCCAGGTGGCCCTGCGGGAAGCTCTGGCACTGACCGATGGCTCAGCGCAGGGCTGGGTGTGGTGTGGACGCACAGCTGGGGCACAGGCTGTGCGACCACAGCGTCAGAGCAGCCACCACCCTGCCGCCCTGGACCCAGCGCCCTCAGCTGGGACGGCGGGCGGTGGGGATGGAGGTGAGGCCGCAGCCGGTCCTCGCCCACAGTGCAGCCCAGTGGGCACTGCTAGAGCTGGCAGTGCATGGGCCTGGGGGCACGGGGACCCAGCCCAGGGAGACGCACGTGCGTGGCTGCTGCTCCTGCCCTATCCTGACCCAGTGCTGGGGTGAGGATGACAAACGCCGATTCCCGACACTGACAGGGCGGGGGACAGGGCTGGAGCAGTGGGAGCGCGTGGGTTCTGTCAGGAGGCCCCCAGGATGCCACGCTCGTGGTCTGAGGAGAGGAAAGATGGCTGGAGGCCCAAGAGAATAGCCTGGGGTGAGCGCCGGGGGCAGGTGTGGGGGCCGGGTTGCGACAGGTGGAGCGGGGAGGAGCTGGCCAGGCTGTGTCTCACTTTGAGACCCCACACTTGGTGTCTGCATGGTATTCCGAGTCCAGGGGTCCAGAGTAGACTGAGTCAGGCCAAAGTCGAGCGCCTGCAGGACCCTGGCTCCGGGAAAACATCCCCAGAACCAGTGTGCATGGGTCCCACCTGCTTCAGGAGACGTGGCTGTAGGTGAGGGGCCTGGGACCCCCAGGAGGCGGTGGCAGGAGGGCGCTCCCCAGGCCTACAGCTCTCCTCGCCTCACTTCACTTTGCCAGACTTCAGGGAGTGGCCTGGGCTGCGGCCTCTGGGGTCTCCGTGCCCTCATGGTGACCACAAACCCATCACCAAGGATTCCGGGCACAGGGGACGCCTGGCGGGCAGGCCAGAAGGAGCTGGCCTGCTCAAAGGGGTGACTCTGCTGCTGTGCCCCATGCCTGCTTTTCCAAGCCCCGGCAGGACTGGAGCAGAGCTCTCCCGCTTCCTTTGCACGCAGTTTATGGTTTTGATGGGAGAAAGACACAAGTCAGAGATGACTGCATTGGAAGAAAATGGTCGCTGATGCCGGATGTGGTCGTCACACACACCATTTTATCTGGGAGGCTGAAGCAGGAGGATCGCAAGTTCCAGCCAGCCCGGGCAATTTAGTGACACAGAATAAAAAATAAAAAGGGCTGGGGATGTAGCTCAGTGTGGAGGTCCTGGGTTAAATCCCCCAGTACTGCAAAAACCAACCAAACAACCAGGCAACCAAAGCAGTTTACTGAGCAGCTCCTTCCCAGAGCTCCGCGCGCCCTGCTGGGGTGGACACTGGACCCTGGGTCCCCCTGTCGCACGGTTTTCGGACGGCCCTGCCCGAGGGGGCTGTGCCCCGCGGTGAGAGGAAGGCGCCCGCCTGGGTGCCCAGGAGGTGCCCGGGGCGCGGTCCTCTGCTGCCCCCTGCCGGCACAGAGCGCCGCGGGCCGACTCGGCCCTGAGGGAGCGCGCTCAGGTTCTTCAGGGAGGAGCTAACTGGTTTTTCACCCTTCCAGTCCCACTGTGTTCTTTTTTTTTTTTTTTACTTTTTGAGACAGGGTCTCCGTGTGTATTCCAGGCTGCCCTCAAACTCATGGCAGTCCTCCTGCCTTGGCCTCCTGAGTGCTGGGATGACAGGTGTGCATCACCACACCCAGCTCC
>NW_004955599.1:721078-722409 GCF_000276665.1 Chinchilla lanigera
ACAACCGCTGAGTCATTTAGTTAAGTGCAACTTCTAGATCCCTCAAGTTGACAAAATGTATCAACCATTACACATGCGTATGTGGGTAACACTCTGGTATGGGGCCTCTAATTTTTCTGAGAATATAGTCTGGAGAAGTACAGCTGGGTTACCTGTAATATCTAGTTTTAGTTTTTTTAAAAATTAAGTTTATTGATACATTTTAATATATATAACGATCATATTCATCATAGGGAATTTGTACCTGTACATGATATATTTTGATTCCTCTTTTTTGCCCAATCCCCTCTCCTCTCTCGAACCCCTCTTCCCCTCCCTATTTAAAAAGCTTTGTTTCCATTTTATCCTTTTTTTTGTTTCCTTTTTCCTTCCCCCATTCAAGTTCCTCTTTCCTTTGGAATAATTTCTTCTTATTTCACAATATCGATTGTACATTTTGGTCCTTAATTACCCTTTTCAATTCCTTACATCAGGGACACAATGCACTGTTTCATATGTCAGTGTGATTTATTTCATTTAAGAGTGTGGTCTCAAATTCATCCATGTAACCTAGAAATGACTCAAGCTTATCCTTCTTCATGACTGAGTAGTAGTCCACTGTATTTAAAAAAAACCACTTTTTTAAGACCATTCCTCAGTTGATAGGTATTTGGGTAGTTTTCACAATTTGCCTATTACAAACTGTGCAGCTATAAACAAGGGTGTGCGCATATCCTTGTGGTGTGATGTTTTTAATTCTTCCAGGAAGATACCCAGAAAGGGAATAGCTGGGTCAAATGGGAATTCTAATCCTAGTTTTAAAAGGAATCTCCACACTGATTTCCATGGTGGTTACATCAGTCTACCCTCCCACCAACAGTGGAGAAGAGTTCCTTTTTCCCCACAGCTGCTCCAGCATTTGCTATTGATTGATTTCTTGATGGTAGCCATTCTTTTAGGAGTGAGATGGAATCTCAGCATTGCTTTATTTATTTATTTATTTTGGTACCAGGAATCGAACTCAGGACCTTGTGTTTGCCAGGCAGGTGGGTATGCCCCTGAGCTGTATCCCCGGCCCCTCAGCATTGTTTTAAATTACGTCTCTCTACTAACCAGTGATGTTGAACATTCTTTCATATATTTATTTACCACATGTATTTCTTCATCTGAGACCTGTGTATTCATCTCAGATAGATGCCCACTTTTGGACTGGGTCTTTAAGTTTGGGGTATATGATTTTTTTCAATTCTTTATATATTCTTGATATGAATCTTTTGGCTGAGAGACAACTGGCTAAAATATTTTCCCCTCTATGGTTTGTCTTTTCTCACTCTGTTGCTTTTTTTTTTTTT
>NW_004955599.1:723159-724566 GCF_000276665.1 Chinchilla lanigera
CTAATGGTATTTTGATTTGGATTGCATTAAATCTGTATAATAATGTTGGGAGTATGGCCATTTTCACTATGTTGGTTCTTCCTATGCAAGAACAAGGGATATCTTTCCATTTTCTGATATCCTCTTCACTCTCCTTTTACAGAGTACTGAAGTTTTCAGTGTATAGATCTTTTAATTCCATTGTTAGATTGATTCCTAATTATTTCATTTTTTCAGATGCTTTGTGAAGGATGTGGTTTCCCTAATTTCTCTCTCAGTGAGTTTTGTGAACAGGAATGCTATTGATTTTTGAGTATTGATTTTGCATGCAGTTACAGTACTGAATTTGGTTATTCAATCTACAAGTCTTTGGTGGTGTTTTTAGGGTCTTCTATGTACAGTAATGATAATTTTAACTTTTTCCTTTCCTTTTTCCTTTTTCCTTTCCTATCCTTATTCCTTTTATTGCCTTCTCTTGTCTAATTGTTCTGGCTAATGTTTCCAGAACTATATTAAGTAGGAGTCATGACAGTGGACATCTTTGCCTTGCTCCTGATTTTAGAGTGAAAACTTTCAGGTTTTTTTTTGACTGGGAATTAAACATAGGACCTTGTGCTTGCCAGGCAGGCACTTACGCCACTGAGCTGTATCCCTGACCCTAGCTTTCAGTTTTTGACCATTTAATATGATGCTTGCTGTTGGTTTGTTATAGATGGCTTTTATCAGATTGAAGTAAAGACCTTCTATTCCAATTTTCTGTAGGATTTTTATTGTAAATGGGTGTTGGACTTTGTCAAATGATTTTTCCTCATCTATTGAGATAATTGTGTGATTTTTGTCACTGGCTCTGTTAATAGGGAGTATTTCATTTATTGATTAGCATACGTTGTCTCTGGCCATACCACTCTGAATGCACCTGATCTTGTCTGATTAGCATATGTTGAACCATTCCTGCATCCCTGGGATGAATCCTACTTGGTTGTGGTTTATAATATTCTTGATGATTTGCTGCATTCTATTTGACAGTATCTTTTGAGGATTTTTATGTCTATGTTCATTAGGGATATTGGCTTGCAATTTTCTGTTTTGGTCAGGTCTTTCTCTGGTTTTGGTATCAGGGTAGCCAGTACTTGCTTTCTGGAATGATATCAGGAGTATTCCTTTCCTTTCAATTCCATTAAAGAGTTTCAGCTTTAGTGGCATTAGATCTTCTCCAAATTTCTTGTAAAATGTAACAGTGAATCCATCGAGACCTGGGCTTTTCTTTGTCAGTAAATTTTGAATTAACTTTTACTTTCATTGACTGATACCGGGTTATTTAGAATTTTTACATAACCTTGATTCAGTTTTTGCAATTCATATGTGTCTAGGAATCTGTCTATCCTTCTGTGTTGTCCATCTTATTAGAGTGTGTAGGAATCTATTCTT
>NW_004955600.1:0-7415 GCF_000276665.1 Chinchilla lanigera
CATCCCAGTTGTTACTTTTTCTGAGCATTTTCTTTACCTTTCATAATATCTATTGCACATTTTGGGTTTTATTTACTCTTTCAGGTAATTACACTATGGAGACAATATGATGTTTACACATGTGGGTCTAATTTATTTCACTTAAGAGTAGCCTCTAGTTGCATCCATTTACCTACAAAAACCTCGAGTTAATCTTCCTTTAGCGCTGAGTGTATAAAAATACCACATCTTTTTTATTCATTCCTCAGGTGATGGACATTTGGCTTGTTTCCAAGACTGAATTATGAGGGACTGATTCGTTGAAAATTCTTTATATGTTGAAGATAGAAGTCCTTTGTCTGATTGATAGTTGGCTAAATTTTCTTTTACTAATTCATGGCTTTTCTTTTTACTCTGCTGGTGATTTCTTTAGATGTGCAAAAATTTTTCAATAAGATGCGATTAAGTTGTTGATTCTTAGAAGTACTTCCCATGCACTTTGTTTTCTTTTTGATGAATTCTCTGCCTACCCCTATGTCCTTAAGATTTCTACTGACTTTGTTTTCCAGTAGATTTAGTGTTTCTGTTTTAATATTCAGATCATTGGTCTATTTTGACTTTAGTTTAGTGTATGGTGATAGACATGGGTCTGATTTTATTCTTTGGCACGTGGAGAGCCAGTTTTTCAAGCACAATTTATTAACAAGGCTATCTTTCTTCCAGTGAACATGTTTGGATCCTTTGTCAAAGATAAGGTGGCTGAGTGTGTTTGTAGTAGTGTCTGTATCTTCCAGTCTGTTCCATTCATCTTCAGGTCTGTTTTGTCCCACCACGCTGATTTTATCACACTTGCTCTGTACTATAATTTCAAGTCAGGGATTGTAAGGCCTCCTTCCTTTTCTTTTTTGCCTAGGATTGCTTCTGGTATTGTAGGCCTCTTCTGATTCCAGATGAATTTTAGGAATGCTTTCTCTAGATCTGTGAGGTATACTAATGGTATTTTAATTGGGATTGCATTGAATCTGTACAATTTTGGGAATATGGCCATTTTCACAGTGTCAGTTCTTCCTATCCACGAGCAAGGAATATATTTCCATTTTCTGAAATCGTCTTCGACCACTTTTTTCAGAGTACTGTAATTTTCACTGTATAGACCTTTTACTTCCTTGTGAGATTGATTCACTCCTAAGTATTTCAACTTTTTGGGTACTACTGTGAAAAGTACGGTTTCCTTTATTTCTCTCAGTGTGTTTCTGGTTTGTATTTAGGAATGCTATTGATTTTTGAGTGCTGACTTTGTTTCCAGCTACACTACTGGATTTGTTAATTTGAGGGGTCTTTTAGTAAGAGTTTTTGGGGTCTTCCATGAAGAGCATCATGTCATCTGTCAATAATAATAATTTCACTTCTTCCTTTACTATCCTTATTTCTTTTCTTTCTCTGTCTTGTCTAATTGCTCCGGCTAATGTTTCCAGAACTATGTTGAATAAGAGTGGTCACAGTGGATATCCTTGTCTTGTTCCTGATTTTAAAGGGAAAGCTTTCAGATTTTGTACATTTAGTAAGATGTTGGCTGCTGGTTTGTCATGGGCGACTTTCACCAGATTGAGATAAATCCATCTATTCCAATTTTCTGTAGGGATTTAATCATGAATAAGTTTTGAACTTTATCGAAAGCTTTTTCTGCAGCTATTGAGATTACCATGTGATTTTTAATGTTTGGCTCTGTTGATATGTATGACCAGCCCAGTTCCCATGCCAGTGTGGGAGGGGTGATGGTGCAGTCACTGAGGCTGCTGCAGCTCTCTGGTGCTCAGCTCGGCTCCCGTGAAGTTCTAGGTGGATCATCTTATTCCTAGAGGGATATTCATGCCTGTTTGTCTCTTCAATTCTTTTTGCTGTCTTACCTAGCTGAATATTTATTCTACTACGTAGAAACTCCAGAGCAATATTAAGTAGCTCTGATGCTAACCAAGAAATACTGTATTGACTACTTTTTCAATGAAAATACTCTTGATATGCAGCTTCTTGAAGAAGCTTCATTCCACACCATTCAAGGGACCTTGGCAGTGTCAACAGCATGTTCAATTTTCTTAACAGAAAGCTCTCAGGGTGTAAAGTGTGGAGCAATTGTCTGTGCCATGAATTCCTGCAAGGAGGGGGAGCTTGTATTCCTGACATTCACCCGTTTTCACTGAGGCTCACTGCTTTATTCTTTAAGCAAACTCTAAATTTTGACTAGAAAGATTTTCTATTTTATCTTTAATTTTATCTTTAGATATCAAATACAATAATATATTCATATATGCAATATGTGGTGCTACATATTTATCTTACCTAATAGCTAAATCAAATGGATAAATGCATCCACCACCCCGATATTTCTTCACATGCATGAGATCGACAGCAATTCTGGGGATACATTTAAATAATAATATTAAGGAATTATCTTTTTCCTGAAATAAAGCATTTCATTAGAAATGGATACTTTTCGTATTGAATATAACATGTACTTCAATAAAGACATTATTTCTCTCCTTGCAAACTGTGAGGATATTTAAAACTACCAAATTTTCTAAAGACCTACACAGTGTAATTCTACACACAAATTTCATTCTGAATGTATATACAAAGTCATGCTAACTGCACCACAAATAGAATGATGAAGCAAATCTCTCAGGAATCTTGTAAGGCCACTAAGCTCCTCAATGTGATATTCACCCCATCATTCATCTAATTCCAATGACGTCAAAAAAGTCAAAATTTTAATATCATATCCACACTTGGGTTCTAGTCACACGAGTGTGTGAAAGAACACAAGCATTCAGTCCATAAATGGTACTGGACTGCATTGGAAGATGATCATTGAGTTCTTTCCATGAGGACCTCTGTGCTCTCCCTGCAGGCTTACACCCAGCAACTACCAGAACTACCTGGCCTTCATTTTTGCCATAGAAGAGATCAACAGGAATCCTCATCTTTTACCCAACATTTCTCTGGGCTATGAGTTCCATACTTCCCTTTATAGTCAGTGGAGGATACTAGAAAGTTCACTCATTTTGCTCACAGGACAACACGAGATCCCTAACTACACATGCGGGAGGGAAAGCAAGTGTGCAGCAGTACTGACAGAAATGTCGTGGGGCACTTCGGGTCAGATCGGACCACTGCTGGAACTCTACAGATTTCCACAGGTGAGTGTTGGCGGGACAGGAAATGATGGAAGCACATCCATGGGGCTTCAACTACCAGGAGCATTAAGGGTTACAAATGAGCCTGGGATTACCATCCTTCAAAGAGTATAATGCATCAGAGACTGTACAGAGAGAATTAGTGTATTATAGGCAATTTCTTTTACTTTTCTTTTTTTTTTTGGATCAAAGAGGAAGGAGAGAAATATGTGTTGAGGATGTCTGAGTACATTCATTCACTCGTTACAAAAAATCTCCTGAGGGAGATGTTTAGAAGGATGGGATGAACACGTGTCCCTCTACAACTTGCAGGTGTTACTCAGCACGCTTCAGGACTACTATTGTGCTTGCCATCAACGCTTTAGTGTGTTACCCAATTTTCTTTTCCTCTAAGGTTACCTTTGGCTCATTTGATCCTACACTGACTGACAGTGGCCAGTATCCTTCTCTCCATCAGGTGGCCCCTAAGGACACGTATTTGGCCCTTGGCATGGTGTCCTTGATGCTTCATTTCCACTGGACCTGGGTGGGCCTGCTCATCACAGAAGGCCAGAAAGGTCTTCAGTTTCTCTCAGATATAAGAGCTGAGATGGACAGAAACAGAATCTGTGAAGCCTTTGTGAAAACGGTCTCAACTGCGGATGTGTCATATCTCTCATTTTCAAAGAAACATGATATCCTTGCCACAGAAGCATCATCAGCCAATGTGGTGGTTATTTACTATGATACTGATAGTACACAGGATGTAAACTACAACATAGTGCAAAACTTTGTGACATGGAAAGTCTGGGTGACAAACTCACGATGGCATGCTGATGTGGCTGGGAGAGATTTTATACTTGACCCATTCCACGGAATTCTTGTTTTCTCACACCACCACGAAGAGATTTCAGATTTCAAAACTTTTGTTCAGGAAGCTTCCCCTTTCAAATACCCAGAAGACACTTACCTTTTTATGTATTGGTCCAAGAACTTCCATTGCTCATTCTCTGAGTCTGACTGCGCCTTGAAGAACTGCATACCTAATGCCTCTGTGGCTTGGTTGCCTCCAAATCGTTTTGACACAGACATGAGTGAGGTGAGCTACAATATATACAATGCTGTGTACGCTGTGGCCCATGCCCTCCATGCGATGCTTTTGGAAGGAGTACAAAGGCCACTAATGCGAAAGAGACAAGTGAAGTTGTTCCACCCCTGCCAGGTAATGTGTATTCCCCTCGATGGCATGCAGTGTCTTAAAGGTTCCCTTCTCAGTTATTTTATGTGTTTCACCCAAGAATATTACAACCATTTCTACAAGACACAAAATATTGTTTATCACACTTACTGTTAAGGAGGTAATTCTTGAGGTGAGTTGAAATGATTCTCAATCAAGGAGCCACTGACAAGGAGGAGGAAGCAGGAAGCCTATGCCTTGTTTCTGTCTATAAGATGTCAACACCTTAACCATGTGAACATGTTCCACAGTTTTCTTACGGGACAATCAGAAAACCTGCAGTCACTTACAAAACCAAATGGTGTTAAACCTGAAAGTGCATGTACTTAGATTTCATTTAATTCTGCAAACTCTTCAGATATTGATGAACTCATTTTTCTGATAGATGATATGGGAATAGCCAGACAACGGAAGTTTGGGTTTTAGAAGTTTTAATTCCACAGGAGATGTTTTCACCCAACAACCGTAACCGTTATTCAAATGGACTTGCAGACAATATTTTTTTTCTGATACTGATTGACATTTCTTGAACATGGTAACACTTTAGTCCTTAGACATTCATGTGATCTGCATGGATACCAGTGTTGATGTTGCTGTAGGCGAATGGGATTAAAGACTCTTAGGAATGTTCCCCCAACTATATTCTCTGTCCTTGCTCTGGAGCCCTGCTCACATAGGACGATATGTCTCTTTCAGCTGCATCGCTTTCTGAAGAACATCCAATTTCACAATCCTGCTGGAGACGAAGTGAACTTGGATGACACAAGGAAACTGGATTCAGAGTATGACATTCTCAATTTTTGGAATTTTCCACAAGGTCTTAGACTGAAAGTAAAAGTAGGAACATTTTCTTCACATGCTCCACATGGCCAAAAAATGACTTTATCTGAGGATATGATAGAGTGGGTCACAGGAACTACGGAGGTATGCTGTACCTCATCATGGCACACTTACTTAAGCACAAGTGAGCCAAACACTGTCATAGGTTTTCTGCCCCCAGTTTTGGTCACATAATGGTCACATTTGTACACTGAATAGCAATAATAACTTTACAATTAAAAAAATGGTTTAGAACATTTACATTGAGTGGGAAAGTAATTAATTTACTTAATTATATTTCTGTAAATATCTATTTCATGTTATGAAATAAATTTGGCATTCAATTATATAGCTTTATGTATGCATACAAATTAAGTTTATCTGTCTCACTCTGAAGAAGTAAATAAAAGTCTTAGAAGTTACCACCATATATTCTTTCCTTAGACTCCCCGCTCAGTATGCAGTGAGAGCTGCAATCCTGGATTTAGAAAAAGCCCTCAGGAGGGAAAGGCTGCCTGCTGTTTTGACTGCACCCCTTGTGCAGACAATGAGATCACCAATGACACAGGTAGGAGCACATCCTGTGGACGCATTCTCACTCTATGTTATATTCACTACATCCACCCAGGAAGGTGAAAATCTCTTGTAGAGAGCACCAAGGATAAAAATCTTCCTTCACTTATCAAATAATTTGTTATACTGTTGTCTACTGCCTGGTTGAGAAGCACATTTTCCCCTTTGAAATGCACTCTAATTCATTTTCCTAGTATTTCATTCTTATTCATCTTCTTTTGTTTTGTTTTGCTTTATTTTTTTGCATTGCTAGGAATTAAACCAAGATGTACTCTATGAATGTTCTATGTCCCCAGATATTCTTATTTGTTATTATGGGATAGAATATCCCCAATTTGCCTCAGAGTGCCTCAAAAATTCAATACACCTATCTCTGACCACTGATTATCTGGAATAACACGCAGGCACCACCACAAGTGACTACATTCATTTATTTGTCTATTCCCGTGGAAAGTATTATTTTCTCAAGAAAAGCCCTTTCCCCTACACTACAGCTTCTAAGTTCCATCTCCATCGTGAAGTTTAACATGGAGAAATATTAAAGCCAACTCCTCACAACCTTTGGAGAGATGTCTTTGATGTACAGCATGCTTCTAGCACAGCACAATTCATTTCCTAGGATTTAATCTCCATTCTCCTAAAATGTGGAGATGAGTGGGGAGACACATTATGGCATAATTTAAGTCTGTACCACAGAACTGCAAGGATGATATGCACACAGAAGAGGGGATTTAACAAGTGATAATATCTACATTTCAAGAGGGTGTCATAGGCATTTTTACAGAGCTGATAGCATTATTATTGTATCACAATAAAAGAGGTGGCATACATCCTTTTAGGATTACTATAAATGGCCCAAGTGGCATATTCAACATTCATGGAATATTCAAATATCCTGAACGAAAATATTATGTTATTAAAACACAGATAAAATGAGGATGAAGATTGAAACGTATTCTACACAATTTATAGAAATATAATGTTGAAGAATGTTAAATACCATAAGTATCACTTTGGAGATATTTAACTCTCTCATACATCATGACATGGTGGAACCATTTTCCTATTGAATATCTTCTAGTTTGGTTTGTGGCTGATATAAATTTTGATTTCAAAACATATTTAGTACCGGGGCTGGGGATTTAGCTCAGCGGCAAAGCACCTGCCTGGCAAGTGCAAGGTCGAGAGTTCGGTTTCCAGTACCGGAGAAAAACCAAAAAAAACAAAACAAAACAAAACAAAAAAACATATTTAGTACAACTTCAAATGCTCTCTGAAATACATCAACACTAATTATGTACTGTACCAAGTAGTTATTTTGAATATATATTCTCCATAAAGGACGAGAATATGGTACTTTTTATAAAATGTAGTATGTGCACATGTAGAGAAGAATGCATCCAATAATATCAGTCAATAAATGCTTCCACTATGTATCATTCTCAATCACGTATAGTGTATAGAATAGCTCAAAGCACAGCTTAAAAATCATGTACAAATGATAATCCTGCGAGTTGAAGCTAAAACTACACGGAGACAAATACCCATTCTATATTACATATACTTCTGTGCTGTTCTGTATTTAAACAAAAGAGCTGAAGTTCTGCATTTGAAATATTCATCACACACTACAAAAA
>NW_004955600.1:7806-8850 GCF_000276665.1 Chinchilla lanigera
ATAGCCTGAAAGAATTAGAGAATTAAGACAGAGAAAAAATTAACAGTATTAAATATGATTCTGGTAACAAAAACTGACAACGCTGTCCCTGAGATCAACTTTGTTGAGGATAACAGTATGCAATTTAGCAACCATTGTGACTCTCTCTCATTTTGTCCTGAGGTCATGTTTCATTTTTGTTGTTTTTGTGTTTTGATTTTGTCTTCATTCTTGTTTTGTCAGTTTTTAAGTGACAAGTCTTAGGACAGTTGATCAGGAAGAAAGTGAAAAATTGAAAGGCTTTTTTATCTTGAGAAATTTGACTATTAGTGTAGTTACACAGAAATCTTTCCGTATGAAAATATAAGGAATTCACATCACTCTGTGCCTTAAAATCTATAAAATCACTGGAAAATTTAGCAAATCAGTCCTAAGAAAAACTAAAAAGTCTCCATAGTACTAATATCTCTACAGTACCAGATCTATTAGCAGATGGGAGCCCAGTGTGTAATATTTCACTCCAAATTTTGTTGATTAATAATATTAGCACTGAAATTTATGAGCATTCAATGACATATTAATACTGACCTCATTCTTTCAGAGAAAAGGGAAAGAGGACAATCAATTCTTTTAACTCAGGAACTAAATCATGTTACTCATAGCTGAAAATGCACTAGGAAGAAACAAAGTTCACAGTCCACTTTCCTTTTCTTTCTTTTTTTTTTAATTTTAAAGATAAAAAGAGGGAAACATTAACAGACATACAACATTTTACAACATATCACAAGCACAGTACAGACAATACAGAGTTACAAGCAAAGTGGTAGGGAATTAACAATGGTTGTTGTATTACATATCGATATCTTCAAAGTGGCTTCTCATGAAAACAGATATAGACAGGCAATACTGGTCAACCAAAGACTCATTGAAAGTTTCTTTCAGCATAGAAATAGAAGACAGAAGAACAACCATATTAACTGTCATGTATATACATACATACAAAATTTCTCCTTTTTTCCGTTTTCTTTTCCCACATCCCAGTTACCCTTTACTCTTGAGTGGTTT
>NW_004955600.1:35248-41218 GCF_000276665.1 Chinchilla lanigera
TTTTTTTTGTCCAGTACTGTGAATTGAACTCACGACCTTGCGCTTGCCAGGCAGGCGCTGTGCCGCTGAGCTAAATCACCAGCCCCTTTCAGACTAACTTCTGAACAACAGGCAAGTCATGTGTTGTGTGTGACGGCCTAGGCCCCGAGTGATTTCATTAGAACCTGCATGTTTTAGCAGGAAAGAGGCTGCACGGTGTATTAATGTACAAGCTCATTTTTGGAGGGAGACTGGGGAGGCCCAGCATGGGAGGAGGAACAAGAGACGCCCAAAGACATCAGCTGCAGACACACTGAGCTGGGGGCATTAATCTTCATGGAAGAGACTGCCAGAGAAGCACTGGGACAAGACAGTGGGCAGGGGCTGGGCTCCACTGACACCTAGGAAATCAGGAGCTGAAAATGTCTGGAAGAGGCAGTCGGCAACCTCCTTTGTATGAATTTCGCCTCTATCCACACAACTGATCCAACCCTTGGGCAGACTGTGCCCTAGGCTACATGATCAGGAGCACAATGGCACTAAAATACAAATAGGCCCAACTCACAAAGCCATGCACCCGGCCACAGGTTCAGTCCCACAGGAGAAATGAGCACCTCCTCCACTCTACCCCAAGTGCCATATGGTGTAACAGGAGCCCGTCTGTCCCGCCCCCAGCAGCATAAACCTCAAAGTATTTTCATACACTAGGGCTTACTAAATTGTCAAAATTCCACCATGTAGAGATTGTGAGCATGATTTTAGAGGAAGAAACAAACTGAGATGTGGAACAAGACAAAACCTAAGGGAGCCACTGCTAAAATGGACCCTTCAAGCCTAGTGACTTCCCTGGAAATCTTCCTAGAATATTGTAGGAAGACTCACTAATATTCTTAGACATTTTCTCTGGCAAAATCTTTATTTCAAGTGGAAAAACAGCCATTTTATATGCATAACTTATTGTGTACATTGTATTGGAGGACGATAAAGATAAATTCTACACTGGGAAGTAAAATAAACACTACTGCTATCTTTGTACTATTTGTCTCACCAAACTAGATTCTATTTACAGAGAAGTCATGTATAAAGGATGAAATGTCGTTTCATTCCATGCTAGCAGAGAACAAGTAAAACCCACTGTTTTGATTTTGTATGCAATAGAACTTTGTTGACCCCTCTTACAATGGGGAAGTATGTGCAATCTAACACCCTTGAAATAAAAGAAATTCTGGTAAAAAAGCAGAGCAGAATATCTGATTTTTACCTAGTACTTGCTTAAAAATAAATAGAAATTTTTGGGGAAAAACCCCTGTATTTAATTGGTTCTTGGTTTATCAACATCAGCCCATATCAGAGTAATAGGAATCCCTCCCACCTTGGCATAGTTTCATGAAGCACCCCAGCAACAAAAGCTACAGGACCAGGACATGAGTGAATTCAGACCCTTACCCGGTTGCTGAAAGAAACTGTGGATTGTTCTCCACAGAGAGGATGACGTAAAACATAGTGGAGAGTGCAACTCATAGTATTCATTTTCCTATTCAGTTCTGAAAAATTAACTATACATAGAAAATTCACTTGGAGTTGCACTACAAATATAGGCTGTTCACAAAACAAGTCCTAAGGGGCTTCTCAGAATTGCCAGTAACCAAGGCAGTATGCTCAAAATCCAGTGGTCATTAGGGAAGAAATTACATACAATTCTGGTGCTCTCTGGTGTCCGATATGTAGTTTAGAACTTTTAAGAAGGGGCGGGGACCACACAGAGCAGAGGGCAGAGTTATGCACTGCGAGGGGTGAGCAGCCAGGGGTTCCTACAATCTGAGGGGATGACAAGGAGATAGCACTGGAGAAGCAGGCAGGGGCCAGCTCCTGCTTATGTGACAGGCAGGAAAGGGGTTTTGATAGCTGAGTGACAAGGTCTGCAACAATTCAGCAGTGGAAGTGTAGCCATGGATGGTGACAACAGAGCAGATGCCTCAGGGTCAGTCCCCCAGGCCTGCCTACTGCCTGCATTCTTGGGTCAGACCACCGGAGCAGCAGCCTTCTAGTGGAACAGAGCCAGGGATTCCTGGCCGATTTGCTCTGCTTAGAACAGTGCCTGCTACATAGTATTTTACGTAAAAGTAGCGAAGTATTTTTCCATGAAAGACCAGATGACCCTGCTGTCAAAATACAGATCCTGTGCCCTATCCATCAGGAAGCCCTCCTTCGGTGAATGATGAAGTCGGGGTGGCTTCCCACCAGCAGGCGCCACATAAGCTATTTTCCTCACTTCCAGATGCCGAGAGTGAAGCAACAAATGTTGCCCTGGAAATGACCACGCCTTCCTCCCACTTCTGTTCTTCCACTCCCCCGGCACAAGGACAGGGGGATGTGGGTGTAAATAAGGCAGCTTTGGGGACCTGACCAGGCTGAAGCCTGAGGAGTTGCATCAAACACTTACCCTCGGAAATCTCAGTTACAGGAGATACCTCTGTGAAGGAACCAGGGACAATTATCCTTCCGGAAAAACATGTCTCTGCAGTGCCATTCCCTGGACTCTCCCATGGTAAGGGGAGCCAAGAGATGGACCCCAGCGAAAGATGCAGCATCCAACCCATGGATACCTGGAGAGTCCACAGCACCCATGAGTGGGTGGAAACAAGGGAGCCTAAGCAACTACAGCCATCTGCCTCCCTCCATGGCCCTACGTTCATAAACAGGTAAACTGAGCCACCAGTGGAAATGAATCTGTCTGAGATTACGTCTCAGCCAGGGGAGAGCTAGGAGCCTGCTTTCTCCCTGGATGTCAAAGGGTGCGGTCCAAAGGTGATGTCTGCCGGGATTTCCAGAGCAGTCACCTCCCTCCCACTCCCAAGGCCTCTAGGAAGTGCTGCCCACCTCCCCTTCTCACCTGCTTAATTCCATCCCACACAGCTCCAACTCAGGAACTGAGGGTAGCTTCGCTGGGATCCAGTCTGGACCCTTTGGATCACAGGCCTCACTCCTCATGGGCTCCACCCCTCCCTGCAGCTCCGTGCACCCTGATAGGCTGAGTCTGACTGGCACCGCCCACTCGCTGCATTGCGCCCCGCCCACTCTTCCTCCTCTGACACCCTTCACACAGGGCGCTGCGTGGTCACCTTTCTGGCCCGGGCTCCTGGCTGAGTCTCGCCCAGTTCCACACGTGCCGAAGTGTGCAGAGCACTTGGTTCCACCAGCACCGCCTCGCTCCCTGCCAGCTGCTGAGGTCTCTTCTCTGTGCATTCCGCTGTACACAGGGCTCTGACCTCGCTGTCTTGCCCACCCGGTCCCCTCCTCCATCCCTCTGTCGGCCCGGGGAGCAGGGATTGTTGACAGGACAGACTAACTTCATCTCCTGTGACGTGGGTGGACTGGACTCCATGGTATTCCTAAACCCCCTTTCTTACCTCAGTCTGGGGGTGGGCTTCATCAGACCGGAAACTACGGAGCCTTCTGAGGTGACTTCCGGGGCAGGGACACCCTTGATGGGCAGTGCCCGTGGGCTCTTTATTGCACACGCGCAGAGAGCACCTGCATGCATGGAGGGCTCCACAGCCTTGGGGGTGAGTGGGAAAGCATCGGTCTCTAAAAGGGCAAACTTCTGTACTGTGGACTCCCAGGACCCTGGACTGCTGTGGCTTCCTCAGCTTTCAACACACGTCCTGAGGTCTAGGATCCCGCCCACTCCCATGTGGTTATTAGGATAAACTGAGGCTCAACTGAGACCACGGAATCAGGCGACATTGAAGCAACAAGCGAAGTCTGTTGGAGCCTGGGTGCAGCTGGGCTGAGGGCCATAAGACCATTGCTCCTGAGGGAAGGGCAGGGGGAATGTATTATAGGGGTGTTTGAAGGAATATGGCTGGGAGGAGTGGGAAATTTTTAGTGTCTGTCGGCTGAAGTTGGATTTTGGTGACATCCTTATTTTAAAGGTACCACTGCCTAGGGTGATTGCTTGTTCATCCCTTCTTGCAAGCTTGTTCATCTCATTTTGCAAGCTCAGGCTCCCTGTAATCTGTCTCTGCACCTGCAGTCATTGGCTGTGCTCTGGGAGTATTTCTTCTCTGTGCAGGCGGGGCTCTGACAGTGATGAATGTGTGAAAGTAAATGTGTGCATAGGTGGATGAGTGATCGTGTGAATGTGCATAGCTCAGTGTGAGACCTCATGATCATTTTGAACTTTATAAGTGAATAGGCAAGCGGGTGTGAGTGGGTGAGCATGTGAGTGTGCGTGCGCACATTTGTCCTCAAACAGGGAAGGGACAGGAGGCTGATATAACCTATGGTGATTTTCCCTTTGCGATCCATGGGGGCAGAGGACCTGCAGCTTGTCTTACAGGTACATGGATGCCATGGTCACCATCACGGTGTGATCAACACAGGCAGCTACTGCGGACCCTGTGATGACATGCAACTGCGAAATCACAGAAGAGGAGAGCAGGTCTCACTGGCAGGAGACCCTTCTTGGGAGCAGATGCATTTCATCTGGGACCCACTACGTTTTACTGGCTCACACCAGAAGGAAGCAAGGTGTCATGCACGGAAGCCCAGTCTGTGTTTTGCTGCCTGTGGAGTACCTTGTCTTGGTCGAAAAGCAAGACCTGGAGCAAGAGACAAGTGTTCACTGGGAGCACAGAATTTTGGGGCTCTGTGGTAGCAGTATGTCACTGTCACTCCTCACATTACAGACCACATGCTTACACTGAAGTGCTGTCAGGTGTGTGTGCTGAGCTGGTGGAAAATGTCCTGGCATACAAAGTTTTGTATGTGTGTGCACATATGTGTGCATGCTGGGAGATGGCTGTGAAGATGGGAAATGTGAGCAGTGCTGAGACACTTATCTGGTGGCTTTGCTTGTCTCCAGGGACCGCGGGTAACACACTGCTGATATCTTTGAGCTCCAAAACCAGGACAATGAGGAGCAAATCTCGGCTCCGTGGCTGTAGCTGTGTTACTAGGCAAGTGAGTTCACCCTCCTTTTGCCTGGGTTTCCACTTCAGTGACATGAGATTGAGAGTAGCAGCTGGCTGCTAGGACAGTGGTGACAACTGTACATGGAAGGTCTGTGGAATATGATCAGCATGCAGCAAGTATGGCTGTCATTGTGCCTTCACAGTGAGCCTGGTCAGTGTGCATTACTTCTGTTATACTTACATGCATAGCTGATTGTATTTCTGTGCCATGAAGAGGGATGTGAGAAGTGGCACTAACTGCTGAGACATTTGCCTGAGTCCTAGGTAAGGGCTGGAATTTATTGAAAATCTGCTCTATAGCAGGCACACTTACATCTGCTACTACCACTACTTTGGAGGTGGGGAAAATGTGACACAAAGAGGTTAAGAGACTGGCATGGAGATGGCTCATGACTGACAATACCGCAGCTCCTTGTGGGAACATATGGGCTATAGGAGCCTGAAGAGCCTCCCTGTGCAAGAGGTCAGAGTGGGTCTGGAGTGTGGGACCCCCCAAGATACACCTGCTCCTCAGCTACCTCATCATCCCCACTTGGATAATCACCTGTCTGGAACCTTTGAGCACATGTGTGTTTTGGTGTCTTTGTGAATATCTCAGGAATGGAAGGGCAGCATGACAGTTAGAAGTGTGTCTTCTCTGCAGGTTGGGAAGACACCATTTTCTCTTCTCCTCATTCTGAATCAGTCCCTGGAGCTGGTACGCGTCAAGATCCATACTCCAAATCCCACCTCAAACTGCCTCAGGGCAGCATTTCTGCAGGGACAGTCAAAGCCCCCATCCCCAGAAGCCAATGCATCAAATGATAAACTAAGCTGGTTGCATGCAGGCTTTTACTGTCCATGTGATGGAACTCAGAAGAGTGCTGGACAGGACATGTGGGAGCTGGACCAGCTGGCCCAGGCCCAAAGTCACAGAAGAGGAGAGCAGGTCTCACTGGCAGAAGACCCTTCTTGGCAGCAGAGCTGTGGGATGTGCCAGTTTGAACACACACAAAATGCACCATCACGAGAATTT
>NW_004955600.1:42253-48689 GCF_000276665.1 Chinchilla lanigera
GAACTCTAAGGATTGAAAAGAGTACACATTACCCACAAATTATAAAAAATATTCAAGGATAGATGTGAATTTATTGCATCTATGTTGTACACTTCCCTTACCCATATCTTGTATGAAAAATGGATGATTCAACAAGCAGAAATGGAGATATCTGACCGTGGATGGGAATGTACACTATTATACATCTACTAGTTCTTTCCCAAATATCTTAGTTACTATTCTATTGCTGAGACACAATACCTGACAGTCGGAGTTAAAAGAGGAAAGGTTTATTTGACTCACACTCTGTAGAGCTCTCAGTTCATAGTTGGCTGGCTCCAAGACAGGGTGGCACGGCAGAGAGGCATCACAGAGGAGAAAGAGCCCACAGCAAGCAGGCAGTTGAGCTCAAACTGTGGACCTTAGCAGCATCTTTCTGCTCCTGCATTACAAGGGATTAAATTCAGGACTTTTTCACTAAGATACATTAATGGCTGTAATGTTTTTTATTTTGAGGTTAGTTCTTGTTAAGTCATTACAGTCCCTAGTCTGGTCTCAAACATGTAACCGTCCTGCCTCAGGGTCCGAGAGTGCTGAAATTGTAGCCATGTTCACCAGACCTGGCTTTTCCTTTGCTTTTCTAGACATTGAGTGAAAGAATGGTATGGAAAATTCCTCCCAATTTATAATGCCCATCTCCTTATGATCTAGTTAGCAGTGCAGTCTTTTATTCTCATTACATTGGCATATTCATATAAAAGTATATTTATTTTCACAAAGCAATACATGATCTATATATCTAACTCAAACCTTTGGAAGTGATGCTCTTGATAATCATTTAATGAACAAGCACTCTTCTGAGAAATAAACATAATTTGCTGTGTTCCTAGGAACTATCTGACATAAATAGCACTTCAGACCAACTAGAACAAGTTCTTCTATTGTATAAAAGGTTGCAGTTTTCACCAAATATACATTATAATCAGTTGGATTAAATCTGTGTGTCACAATAGGAAGTACTAACACCCTGCCATTGTCGAACCTTTCAATCCATGAACATCGTTACTCAGCCACTTAATTTAGTTTTGTGTTGATAAATATTATTCTGTAATTTACTGTAATATCTTTCAAAATGTTTTTAGGCTTTGACACTAGATATTCACTACATGTCTCATGTACTGAGTCTGTATTTTAAATTTCAGCCATGGATGGTTCATGGCTGAGTATAGAAATAGCTCCTTTTTACAATGAACTTGTATTCTATCACTTCTTTGTTATTTTATTTTATTTTATCATTTTTCTTTTCTTCCTTTCTTCTTTTCCTCTATCTTCTAAACTTCTGGGGAGAACTTCAGTGAGAGAAAATGAATCCTATACTCCAAAGTCAGAGATGAAGTTCATATAATCACTCGAATACTCCTTCATTCTTTCTTTTATACCCTTTTCTCCAATTTCCCAAACCTTGCATGACCATCCTTTGACCTGTAGACTTTCTTGTACTTCCTTTCCAGTTATGCTGGTATATATACCATTCTCACTAAACTACCCAGAACAGTTTAAAAGCACTCTATTTAGGGGAAACACATTGCATACAAACTCCTTCAGTTCTGTTATATAACTGTAGAATTTGCTTCTGTGCTCTAAAGTACAAAATCAACAGTTACCACAGGCTGTCGGTTTCTAAACTGTGCTTGATGCCACTGTTGTTGCTAATTGTAGTACTTTGGCTAAGATATCATATGTCTTCTAATCAGTTGTTTTGTGTTCTATCACAATATTAGGAAGCTCTTGCACAGTAACCTCACCACAACCCTACACCAAAGCATTGAAGACTGAGCCAAACAGATACCAACATCCCACTCCAAATTTACTGGGAAGGGAGGATCTTGGGAAAGACCCAAACCACCAATCTCCTATACACAAAAGACAACCCTGAAGAACAGTCTTTTCCTGGAGAAGCCTTGATATTAGGAATATAGCTACCTACTACAAAAACTCACACAGATCAGCAGAGAAAATAAAAATTTTTTGAAATAGAAAATGACAAGCTGAAGAAGAAAAATGTATTCTCAGATTCTGACCCCCCCAGAGTAAGTCCAGGAGACATGAAAATAGAATAAATTTAAAAACACACACCTGAAACTTCTGAAATGATGAAAACAGAAGTAGAGAAACAAACAGAGGAAGGTATACAGGAAATGAGATCAGAACTAATATCCTGAATAAAAACAAATTGACAACCACAGTAAAGATATTAGCATATCTACAGAGGATATACATTAAAAAATAGATGACCTTAGGAAAATGATGGAAACTTTGAATAAACAGTACAAGAAGGAAACAGAATGTGTGAAAGAGATTTAGAGATATGCAGGAAGTTAAGAAACCCATTGAAATCTAGCAAAACTGCTGGAGTGAAACTGGAGAGAGACTTTCAGATCTTTAAGACAGGATCCCAGGTAGTGAATACAAAAGGAAAGATCTCATAAAAATAACAAGGAACCAGGATGTAACAACTCAACAGCAGCAAGATGATCAAAGAAAAACAATATAAGACTGATATGTGTCATTGAAAAAGCGGGAGTCAGAACAAATGACATGAAAGACTATTTGCAGAAGGAATAGCAGAAAATTGCCCAAGCATGAGGAAAGAATCTGACATACAAATTAGTGAGGTACATAAATTCCAAAAAGCCATGAACAAAATAAATCTACACCCAGAAGTATAATAATTAAGCTCTCAGAAATTCAGCATGAAAACAGAACATTAAAAGCTGGTAGACAAAAGAAACTAATTACCTATAAAGGAAAGCCCATCAGAATCCTGGCACACTTCTTACCACAAACCCTCAAGTCAAGAAGAACTTGGAGTGAAGTACTTCAAGTCCTGAAAGAGAACAACTTCCAACCCAGACTGATCTACCCTTCAAAACTGTCTTTCAAATTCAAGGGAGAAATAAGATATTTTCACGACAAAGAACAACTAAAGAAATTCATGACAAGAAACCAACCCTAAAAAGAATATTGAATCGTATTCTAGCTAGAGACAAAAATACAATTGCACAATTCCAAGAACAAAATCAGACTGAAACCCATAGGCAGGGCAAATAATTAAACAGGGAAAAGGCAGGCAACCAACAATAGGAAAATAACATGAAAAAGATAAACTAGTACATATCAGGTATAGCCATCAATGTAAATGGCCTTAACTCACCAGTCAAAAGAACCAGATTGGCAGGATGCAACAAGAAATAAGACCCAATAATATGCTGTATACAAGAAACATATATAACTCAAAAAGAAACTCAAAGACTGAGAATCAAGGGATGGAAAACAATACTCCATGCAGTAGGAACCCAGAAAAAAGCAGGGGTAGGTATACTGTTTTGCAGACAGGTCTTCAAAGCATGTGTGATCAAAAGAGATAAAGAAGATCACTACATACTTGTTAGGGGAAAAATTCAAGAGGAAGAGATAACAATCATAAAGATATATGCTCCAAATACTGAAGCACGTAACCATATAAGACAAATATAAAAGACATGAAATATCAAATAAGCAATAACACAGCTGTAATGAGGACCTTGATACCCCATTGTCACAAAGAAGTAGATCAACTAGACAGAAAGGTAGCAAAGAGATAACAGAACTGAAACAAACCTGTGAACAAATAGACTTAGTAGACCTTCTCAGAGTATTCCACCCAACAATATCAGAATACACATTCTTGTCAGCTGCACGTGGGATGTTCTCTATAGGAGGCTCTTTACTAGCCCATAGAACATGCTTAAGTAAAAGCAAAGGAATTGAAATTATCGCATCCATATTATCTGGATACAGTGCAAAAAAATTGGAAACTAATTGCATTGGAATCCACAAAAGTGCTATAAACACATGGAAATTAAATAACACCCTCCTGAACTACCAATGGGTCACAGATGAAATTAAATTAGAAATTGAACAATACATGCAACAAACAGAAATGCAAATACAACTTACAAGAAATTGTGGGACACAATGTAAGCATTCCTAAAAGGGAAATTTATTGTGATGAATTTTCACATCAGGAAAACAGAATGAGAACAAGTAAACTAATGGTGCAACTCAAGCTTCTAGGAAAAGACCAAGTCAAGCCCAAAGCCCAAAGAAGGAAGGAAATTTTAAACATCAGAGCAGAAATTAATTCAATGGAGACTGCATAAACAATACAAAGAATTAATGAATTAAAGAGTTGGTTCTTTGAAATAATAAATAAAACTGATAAGCCCCAAGAAAGCATATGAAAACAATGAAAGAAAATACCCAAATGCATGCAATGTGGAACAAAAAGGTGAAATCACTACAGATCCTGTGGAAATTCTGAAGATCTTCAATACTGACTTCAAAAATCTTTCCTCATGTAGGATGGAAAACACAGAAGAACTGGACAGATTCCTAAAACATATGAATTACCAAAGCTGAATCAAGAAGCTATTAAAATCCTGGGTAATGCAATATGAGTCAATGAAATTGAAAATGTAATTAAAAACTTACCAACAAAGAAAAGCCCAGGTCCCAGTAGACTCAATGCTGAATTCTACAAGAAATCTAGAATAGATTTAATGCCAGCACTCCTCAAATCCTTTAATGAAATTAATATGGAAGCAATTTTCCCTAACTCATTCCTGGAGGCAAGTAATACACTGATACTAAAACCAGAGGGAGACCTAACCAAAAAAGAGAAGTACAGGCCAATCTCCCTAATTAACACAAATGCAAAAATCCTCAATAAAATACTATCAAACAAAATGCACCAAATCACCAGGAAGATTATACACAGTGACCAAGTGGGATTCATCCCAGGAATGCAGGGATGGTTCAATATACTCAAATCAATAAATGTAGTAATCCCATCAACAGAGCCAAAAACAAAAATTGCATGATTATCTCAATAGATGCATAAGAATGTTTTCATAAAGTCCAACACTCATCCATCACAAAAAACCTACAGAAAATTGGAACTGTTTCCTCAATCTGATAAAAGCCATCTATGACAAACCAATAACTGACATCATAATAAATGGACAAAAACTGAAAGCTTTCAATCTAAAATCAGAAACAATATAAGGATGTCCACTATCACCACTTCTATTCAATATACTTCTGTCAACATTAGCCATAGCAATTAGACAGGAGAGAAAAATTAAAGGAATAAGGGTAGGAAAAGAAGAAGTTAAACAATTACTGCTCATAGATGACATAATAGGTTACATAAAAGATCCCACAAACTACACCAAAAGACTTCTAACATTAATAAGGAAATTCAGTAGTATAAGAGGATGAAATCAACATGTGCAACTCAATAGCATTCCCGTACACAAACAACAAAGTCCATGACAGAGAAATTAAGGAAACCACAACTTTCACAGTAGCACCCCCCCAAATGAAATACTTAGGAATCAATCTAACAAAGGAATTAAAAGATCTATACATTGAAAATTACACTACTTTGAAAAAGGAGACCAAAGAGGATATCAGAAAATGAAAAGACATCCCCTGCTCGTGGATGGGAAGAACCAACATTGTGAAAATGGCCATACTCTCAAAACTGTTGTATAGATTTAATGAAATCCCAATCAAAGTACCATTATCATACTTCCCAGATCTAGAGAAAACATTCTTAAACTAAATTTGAAAACAGCAGAGACCTATAATATCCAAGGCAATCCTTGCCAACATAGGCAAATCTTGTGTTTATTGATACAGCATTACAGTACCATCAAAGTAGTTCTTCCTCAATGGCAGTCCGATTGTTACAGAATGGTGTCCATTTTAGAGTTGTGGATGAGAGGAACAGCATAGTGATATAGTCTGCACTGCTCTGCCTATCCACAGAGTCCCTGACCTTTATGCCAATAATCAAGTAGGAATAAACAAATGAAAAAGGCACTTACTGGTTGAGAACAAATAATTCCTTCTATGGTTTTGTATCATTGCTACTGATGTGGAAATGTGCATAGAGGGGAAAAACGCAACAATCACCACATCTCCTTTCTTATGCACACTGTTTTTCATTTTGCAAAGGCAGGTGATATGACTCAGTTTGGCAGGCCTCAAAGGAAACACTGAGAGCAGAGGCTACAGGACAAGTAAGATAGGAAACAGGGGGCCATGTCGGATATGCCATCAAGACTAAGTCTGTCTAGTTAGATCTTACAGTTTCAGCCAGACAAATCCCTATATTAGGTGTGTCTGTGTATGCGTTACTGTTGTGAACTTAGATAAACAGTTCAATTCCCTCTCCCACACTTCCCTGGAGAAAGAGTCAGTTCTTTCTGCCATGTGGTTTAGTGTCTAATATCTTATGTGCAGGTGAAAAGCAAAGGTTAGAAAACATGTTGTTGCTGGGTACAGTGGTGCACACCTGTAAGCCCTGAATTCGTGAGGCTGAAGCAGGAGGACTTCTATGAGTTTGAGG
>NW_004955600.1:48937-50290 GCF_000276665.1 Chinchilla lanigera
GAAAGAAAGAAAGAGTATATATTGTTGACCAGTCTCTCAACCTCCATGGACCATGATTTCATAAATATCTACTGACAGCAAGGCTCCCAAGGCCACCTCCTCTCAGACAGGTTGGATTTCAAGTTCACACCAATAATTTGTTTGCACAAATGTGATTGGGGTGATGCCAAAAACATTCAAATGGAGCATCCAATGTAAGGTTATTTGTGAAACAACTTCAAAGGGTCCAAGTTTACAGAGCACATTTGAGAATCATATCCACCCTTAAAAGTTCAAGATAGGTAGGTGCAGCCTCAATACTCAGGGTCAAGTTGAGTCAGACAACTTTCCCTGTAGAGTCAGCACATGTTTACGTCTCAGTCTCAGGTGCTGAAACACTGACAGTTACCTGTGTTTGACTTTGCAGGGAAAGCTGCTAAGTGCACGCAACTGAGAAACTCAGATCAGTAATTCAATGCCAGTGAGAAAGTCAAACGACAACTCCTGAGCCATAAGGTTGAAATTCCTTCTCTACTTTTAACTTCACTCTGTTCTTCTGTTCTCACAAGAATTTACATCTCATGACCCATTTCTACACCTACACACTACAATCTATAGGTGTGATCTGCTTTATTTATGCTTTTATGTAAAGGAGGTTAATAGGGAAATTCCTGTTGAATAATCAATGGGCCTTAAGAGAAATCATGGAATTACACAGCTCCTAGAATCAGTAATGCCAGCACAATGTACTGGAAACTATGGGACACAGCGAAAGCAGTCCTAAGAGCAAAGTTTATAGTGGAGAATCCCCGAATCATGGAAACAGAGCAATCCTGAATAAATAACCTAAGAAGCAACCCAAGGTTCTATGAAAACAAGAAGAATCTAAATCCAAAGCTAATACAAGAAAAGAAATTATAAAAATCTGAGCAAAAACTAATGAAATTGAGAGTGAAATTCCATACCAAAAATGTCAATGAATCAAAGAACTGGATCTTTGAAAGAATAAACAACACAGAAAAGTCCGCAGCCACTTTCTCCCAAAAAGAGAAAATGACCCAAGTACATGTAATTAATATGTGAAAGGAAAAATAAGGACAGCACTGAAATGCAGAAGATATTTGGCAACTACTTTGAGAACTTTTACTCTAATAAATCAGAGAATTCAGAAGAAATGATAGACTCCTAGAATGACCAAAACTGAACCAGAAGACACAAAAACCCTGAGGAATTTAGTCAAAGGCATTGAGTTGGAGGCAGCAGTAACAAAAAAGTACTAGTAAAGGCCATGTCTACATGGATTTACTGTTGAATGCTACAAGAACATTAGGGATGATCTAACTCCAATCCTTAAACTCCTCAATATGATTTAAA
>NW_004955600.1:52350-59504 GCF_000276665.1 Chinchilla lanigera
CAAATGCAGAAGAGGGCAAGTGATCTGTCTACATACCAGAGACACAAATAATTCAGTGGAGGACCTGGATCCTATGGCAATATCCTGCAGAAAGCCAGGTGGAGGCCTAGAACCCATAAGTACATCTCATGCAAGTCTGTGTCAAGGATCTGCACTGGAAAGGCCCAAAGGCTCGTGGTGGAAGCTAGAAAGTCTGCACCAGTGGGAGGAAGGATCTGTGCCTGTAGGCTGAAGGATCTGCTCCGGAGCCAGGAAGCAATGCTCAGGGTAAAGACCAGAGCTCCCCCGAAGAGAACCACAGCCATCATCAGCAAAAGCGAGACCTGAGCGTCTCTGATGATGAGAACAGCTGAGTTCATATCAGGGAAAGCAGGATGATGAGCTTCTCCAGGAGGATCCACAGCATATCGTCTTCCCCTCCAGTTCTCCTTTTATGCCCATGGCAACAATCCTCAGGTGGGTTTCCGCACACAGAACCATGCTGATTCGGTTCAGCTGGGTGTTACAAGTTGACCATTAGTTAATCCACCACAGTCTGCCGAGGATACTGATCAAAAAATCTTATCTTGAAATAAATCTCTAAGTGTTTATCTGAGATAAATGTAAGCAAACCTTACAGAATCTAGTATTTTGCCCATATAGGGCCTTAATTGTAGTCAACAGAAAAGGCTTTTTTTTTTTCTTGTACAAATTATGCGTCTGGGTGTGGAAACAAATCCTTGCATTCTTAACGTCACTCACTGAATGTTTAGTTTAGAACCACCTTGTGCTCACTGTCCTAAAGCTTTCACCAGAGCGTAATCATTGTTGGGACATAATTTCGCAGTTTAACCTGTTTTGAAGTCATTCATAGAACTACATAATTAAATATGAAAAAGCTACTTATTTTCCAAGAAGTATACATTAAAAGGTTGGTTCATATTATAGTGTTCAATATGAAAAAAGAGATAAGTATTATCTTATAATGTGTCATTATAAATGATATTATTAATCAGAAAAACTGGGAGTGTATGTTCTTTCCAAAGTCATATATGACTTTTGTACCTTCACTGGGTTATTTCACCATGCATGGGTAATAAAAATCTCATTTTAAGGACTATGTTGCTATTTAATTGTTTGTCTTGTATGTGGTATATTTTAACAGTTACCTGATTTTTAAAAGAAGTTTCTCTTGATGCTACAAAGTCTACTGAGATGTGTCTTCATGAGTTTTCTTAGAAGGCATGATAGGTGGAGGTCATTCTCCTTTAAAGATAAAGTGGAGAGAATACATACATTGCCACCATGTTTAAATATGATCTGCACTTCCAGTTGTAACTGTAAATTATCAGAAACATTTTCTGTTTATTCCACCAGTTCCTACAGGCCATGTTCAGGACTGTAAAGGTACATGGTAATAATGAGTAGGTCTGATCTCAAGGAGCCTGAGAAAGTTGTAAATTTGCCTTAACTATTCTTGTATCAAATACTTTGTTAATTGGTAACTGGAAAACTTTAATGTGGTGTGGGCTCAACTGCTCATGGGGAAATTAGTTTTATCACCTCTTAAGATTGTAGTTTACAAAGCTGACTACTGTGTCGTGCACCTACCTTGCTCATATCAGAGAAACTGAGGAAGGAGGAGAACCTCATCCAAGGAACTGGAGTCAGCCTTGGGTACATAATGAGACTCTCCCTGCCTTGAAAACTAAAAGACATACAGTGAGGAGGCCACCTCATATGGAACTATTACATAATTATCAAAATCCTTGCTTAGTTACAGGAAATTTCTAAATATTTTCTTCTTTTTTCTTGTAAAAAGGTGAAAATAGTGCTTAAACTTTGTGAAAAAGGGTTGAATGAACTTACTCTGTGTATTGGTAATTTTGTAGTACTACATGTATTCTGTGGATCATCTGGATATAAGTAGGCATTTTATTGTAAGAACTTAATGTGAGTAGTGAGATAGGTAAATAGGTAGTAGATAGATAGATACATAGATAGGTGATAGATAGATAGATAGATGGATAGATAGATAGATAGATAGAGTATTTTTCCAGTTTTCCCCAGTATAACTTTTAGGAAAAATTCACAAAAACAATTATCTATCGAATAAGATCATTCAGTCACATTAGGTTAAGCATGGAAAACAGACATTACTCAAGACCACTGAGGTAGGTATAGAGAGCAGCTCCATAAAGTATTTCAGTGGGGGAAAAGATATTTTGATTGGTTCTGATCATACCCTGAGTATTGAAAATTTACAAGGAAGGAGCAGCAGGTTGGGGGATCCATAGATGGACAGCTGTGAAAAGGAAGAATCAGGAGGAAACATTGATTCTGGGTAGACCAACCAACAAGATTCTTGAGGAAGACAAGCCAAGGTGAGGAGACATCATCTGTGTGGTGGTGGGAGATGACGGGTCTCGTCAGATACCAAGGGTGAATGGGCATGAATGATGAGGGACTCTTGGGAAACTGCCTTGGGTTCTTCTAAATCTGGAGTTTCCTATGAAGTACAGACGGACCTGAGATAAGTTTCAGAAGCCTGACAAACTGTGCTGAGCAGAGCGTGTTGGTCTCGCCATTCTCATGTCTAAGTGTTTGCAGTTCAGTAATGTGATGTCCATTATTACACTGTGGGGAGTCAGTCTCCAGAACTCTTTCATCTTGCACGGGGAGACTCTACACCTTCTCAAATAATATTTTACATTTCCCTTTCTCCAAACCCTGGTAGCCAACATTCTACTTCCTTTTTCACAGAATTGTACACCGCAGGCACCTCATATAAAAACTACCATATAGAGTTTGTCATTTGGTGGCTGGTTTATTTTAATTACCACGATATGCTCAAGTTGTATCCATGGCATATGATGGGTAAGAATTTATTCCTCATTAAAGGAATAAATTTGCCACCAATTCAACCACCCCCCTCCAAGAAAAAACAGCACAAAGAATGTGGTACCATGTATTCTGCATAACAAATATGCAATAATCAAAAAGGAGAAAAGGACTCATGGGAAATACAATCAGTGGTGACCATGGAACTTATTCCTCTAAGTAAAGGAAATCACACATAAAAAAAGCAATCACGCATAGAAGGCCATGTACTTTGTGGCACTGTTTCTGAGGAAGGCACACGGAGATAAATCCCAGAGACGGAACACCGAGTGGCGGCTGCAGAAGACCGTTGAAAAGCTGAATGCTGAAAACCTGCATGGAAAGGCAATGTGCAATGGATGCACGGTGGGGAGTAGGGCCTCCTTTGGGAAGCAATGAAGAGGTTTGAGATTAGGTAGTGGTCATGATTCCACCTCTTAGTGAGTGGATTATAAAGCGGAGATGTATTCATTTTTAAACAAGGCAGTTTTAGGGTGTGTGAGTCATGCATCAAAAATCGGTGGGATTTTTTTCATATATTCATTTGCCATTTGCATTTCCTCTGAGAAGTGGGTATTCATGTCACATGACCATTTTGGGATCAGGTCTTTCAATTTGGGGGTTCTGATTTTTAAATATTCTTTATATGCTCCAGATATTAGTCCTTTGAGGGAAAACTGGCTCTGATTTTTTCTCATTCTCTGGGTTGTCTCTTCACTTGGTGATTTTTCTTGCTGTGAAAAATCTTTATAATAGAAGTAACTCCAGTTGTTGATTCTCTATATTATTTCCCATGCAGTCTGGGTTTTGATCATAAGATCTTTGCCTACACTTTTTTTTTTAGGAGTTCTACCTATTCTTTCTTACAGCAGATTTAGCCTTTACTTTTACATGTTTGATCCACTTTGAGTTTAGTTCAGTGCATGGTGATAGACTTGGGTCTAGTTTTAGTCTTTGGCAGGTGGAAAGTGAGTTTGTCCAGCACCATTTATTAAGCAGGTTCTCTTTTTTCCAGTGAAAGTACTTGGCCTAATTGTCAAAGATGAGGTGGTGTTTGGTGTTGCTTCTGCATCTTTTAATCTATTCCCCTGATCCTGAGGAAGGTTCAGTGTCACTGGTCATCCAAGAGATGCAAATTAAGACAATACTGAGATTCCATCTCAGTCCAGAAAGAATAGCAATCATCAAGAAATCAACCAGTGAGGAATTCAGGAGGTGCTGTGGGGGAAAAGGAACCCTTCTGCACTTTTGGTGGGAGGGGAAACTAGTGCAGGCCCCATAGATATCTAGGGTTAGAGACCTCATTTGATACAGCCACTCCCATTTTGCTTATCTCCCCAGAAGAATAAAAAACATCCTACCACAGCAATCTATGCACATCCTTGTTTATGGCAGTTCAAATTGTAATAGCTAAATCTTGGAGACAATGCGAATGCCCATCAACTGAGGAATGGATAAAGAAGATGTGCTGTTTTCTATACAATGGAGTGCTACATGGTCATATAGCAGGACAATTCTGAAACATTTCAAGGTAAATGAATGCACCTTAAGAATATGCTCTTAAGATATCTATATATCTATATATCTATATCTATATCTATATCTATATATCTGACTCACATATATATCATATTGTTCCACTGGTAGAAAATAGTGAATGTGTAAACAAGGAGTGAAGTGTATGAAAGGTATTGTGAAATAGGAACAAAATGTTTGAAAGGAAGTGGCACTATGGAGGGGAGAGGGAAAAGGAAGGAGAGGAAAAAAGGGTCCATACTGTTAAATGAAGTAAACCAGACACACGTTTAAATATCACACTGTTTGTCTAGTGAGAGAAACTGAAAGTTTAAATCAGGACCAAAACATATAACAGATATTGGGGAATAGGAAGAAAATATTCAAATGGAAGGGGAAACCAAGCTTTTGTAAATAAGGAAGGGAAGAGGGATTGCAGAGAGGGATTTAGAGCAAACAGAAAAAGCAAGAAATATTATGCAGAGGTACAAACTTCCTCTAATGAATTTAACCATTATGTATAAAATTAAAAATTGATGGGAGAGAGAGAGACAGACAGAGACAGGGAAAGGGAGAGAGAAAGAGAAAAAGGGAAGAGAGAAAGAGAAAGACAAAGAGAAAGAGAAAGGAAGAGAAAAGGAAAGAGAAAGACAGAGATGAGTCTTTTAATATAGGGTCATAGGCACCATCCTTAATGTTTCATTTTGTTCCTGGCCTACAGACCTCTGGGGAGATAAAGTTCACCAAAATGAGAACAAGGATTACCTATCCGGCACTCATCCATACAACAGAAGGCTCAGCACTACCCTCGGGTTACCGTCTATTGGTGAAGAATCAAAGGCAGGAGAATGATGGGCACAGCTTCATGTGCAAGGGGGCAGGAAAGCCTTGATGAGAGCTCAGTGGTGTGCTTGTGAGCACTTAAGGCAGATGCACTAACATGGAGGTGTCACACGTGGTTGACGAGTGATGCATATGTGATTCCCCTCCAATTAGTCCTGAATTAAAAGTAAGGGAAACACGAGGAAAGCTGTCAGGGCAGACTTGAGCTTGTGGGGGCAGATGGCTGCCCAGGTATAGTAGGGTAGAATTTGGGGCTGGTTCTACATGTGCTGATATTTATCCACATGTCTGTCCTTTCATAATAAAATCTTGGAATCAAGAAATGTGAATTCTTCAATTTTAATATTTTTTCCTGGGTAGGTTACCTAAAATTGAGGAAAATGTCATCATTCTGTTTAGAGTTGCTTGCTGATATTTTCAGTCGTATGACACAATCTCTTTTTTTTTTTTTTTTTTTTTTGGTTTTTCTCCGGTACCGGGAACCGAACTCACGACCTTGCGCTTGCCAGGTAGGCGCTTTTGCCGCTGAGCTAAGTCCCCAGCCCCTTACACAATCTCTTGATCTACTTTGAAGACTAGATATCTCAGCTATGCTGTGCCAATGGATCATTAACAGGGCATAAAACCCATTGAGGTACACTTGGTACTTTTTAGTATAAAAATTTTCAAGCTTATACCAAGTTTGCCATGCTGAATTTTATATGTATTTTCTTGGAGTTATTCGAGAGAATATATTTCTTTCCACTCTTTCCCTTTTCTCACTTTTGTTTTTATTATACACAATAGCATTTTCATTTCCGACCCCAACCATTCGTAGCTGGTAAATAGGATAACAGCTTAGTGCACACAGTGACTGTGCAACTTGACTTCTGGTTGTCGCCATCGTTCTTCATCACTGCACAGCAAAATAGGTGGAATTTCTGCCTGAAGTTCCTTATTTATGACATAAAGTAATCTGAACACTAAATTTATCAATCCATGAACTAATGTGCATGGCCTCTGCCTATATATGCACTCTTCTTATCCTGATACACATCCTCACAGGCAGCAGGGGACATGCATGTGAACTGGCATTATCTACACAGGGGCACACAAGAGTGCTCTGCCCAGTGAAGGCATAGCAGATCTACGAAGGGCAAGAGCTTTGTCTTCTCAAGATGCAGCAGAAGAGGTCCAAGCACGTTGTCTATGCAACTTAGGAGTCTGTGGATAGGAAGGTAATAGACACTGTCTTCAATGGTATCGACCAAGCAGGGAACTCTGCTCAGGTTTTCTTCCCGATGATGTTCCAGGGAGTGCAGAAGAGTATTTCTGATCAAACAGCCTCCTCTGTCATGGTACATGTCTTATCACATTGGAGAAAGTATTATTTTATACAAGTAATCATTTACAGAGTGACTTCCTGGATTGGTGTCATTATGTACTACAGTACACTTATGAATTTAGGGTTTCATTTACTATTTGTGGCACAAAAGGTTGAGTGCAAGGTCTTGTGTATGTTCAGCACATACTCTCCATTTAATTACCTCATCAGTGATTTAAAAAAATTATCATGAGCCAACTTCTTATATGGTGTTTTCCTGTTAGAAAGACACAGAGATATTGGGTCAGGGTCTGCCCTAATGACCTTAATTTCTAAAGACTCTCTAATTTTGAGTTAGATAACATTCACAAGTACCAGACTTCAGACCTCATCATTACACTGGAAACAGTTCAATCCAGATGATAGTCTGACCCAAACTAGAGAAGAAGCCTTGAGTTTGGCAAGCCATGTATTTATATGGAGGACTCAGGCACAGTCTCAAATATGTTTGTGTTTTTACTGGGTACAGTGTGCCAGTTATAATATCCAAGTTAGGGGACATAAAAGCCATTCACTTAAGAACAGCTTTATACAATTTATTAAACCCAATAAATTCAATATATTATACTATCAT
>NW_004955600.1:81895-82756 GCF_000276665.1 Chinchilla lanigera
CCTAATCATGGCACACTTACTTAACCACAACTAAGATAAACACTGTCATAGTTTTTCTGTCCCCAGTTTTGGTTATATAATGGTCACATTTGTATACTGAATAGCAATAATAACTTTGCAATTAAGGAAATGATTTAGAATAATTTAGAATCTTTATGTTGAGTGGGAAAATAATTCATTTACTTCATTTTATTTTTGTAAATATCTATTTCATGTTATGAAATAAATTTGGCATTCCATTATATAGCTTTGTTTATGGATGCACACAAATTAAGTTTATCTCTCTTACTCTGAAGAAGTAAGTAAAAGTCTAAGAAGTTACCACCATATATTTTTTCCTTAGACTCCCCGCTCAGTATGCAGTGAGAGTTGCAATCCTGGATTTAGAAAAAGCCCTCAGGAGGGAGAGGCTGCCTGCTGTTTTGAATGTATTCCTTGTGCAGACAATGAGATCACCAATGACACAGGTAGGAGCACATCCTGTGGATGCATTCTCACTCTACGTTATATTCACTCCATCCACCCAGGAAGGTGAAAATCTCTTGAAGAGAGCACCAGTGATGAAAATCTTCCTTCACTTATCAAATAATTTGTTATACTGGTGTCTACTGCCTGGTTGAGAAGCACATTTTCCCCTTTAAAATGCAGTCTAATTCATTTTCCTTGTATTTCATTCTTATTCATTATCTTGGGTTTTGTTTTGTTTTTGTGCATTGCTAGGAATTAAACCAAGATGTGCTCTACCAATGTTCTATGTCCCCAGATATTCTTATCTGTTATTATGGGACAGAATATCACCAGTTTGCCTCAGAGTGCCTCAAAAATTCAATACACCTATCTCTGCCCACTAATTATCTGGAA
>NW_004955600.1:83741-85148 GCF_000276665.1 Chinchilla lanigera
TGCTGTTCTGTATTTAAACAAAAGAGCTGAAGTTCTGCATTTGAAATATTCATCACACACTACAAAAACGTACAGCACGTTGAACACAAGGAAATGAAACATGGCATATAGTCTGAAAGAATTAGAAAATTAAGACAGAGAAAAAATTAACAGTATTAAATATGATTCTGGTAACAAAAAGTGACAACTCTGTCCATGAGATCAACTTTGTTGAGGATAACAGTATGCAATTTAGCAACCAACCATTGTGACTCTCTCTCATTTTGTCCTGAGGTCATGTTTCATATTTGTTGTTTTTCTGTTGTTTTGATTTTGTCTTCATTGTTGTTTTGTCAGTTTTTTAAGTGACAACTCTTAGTACGGTTGATCAAGAACAAAGTGAAAAATTGAAATGCTTTTTTATCTTGAGAAATTAGACCACTAGTGTAGTTACATAGAAATCCTTCCGTATGAAAATATAAGGAATTCACATCAGTCTGTGTCTTAAAATCTGTAAAATCACAGGAAAATTTAGCAAATTAGTCCTAAGAAAAACTAAAAAGTCTACGTAGTACTAATATCTCTACAGTACCAGATCTATTAGCAGATGGGAGCCCAGTGTGTAATATTTCACTACAAATTTTTGTTCATTAATAATATAGCAGTGAGATTTATAAGCATTCAACAACATATTAATACCGACCTAATTCTTTCAGAGTAAAGAGAAAGAGGAAAAATCAATTCTTTTAACTCAGGTACTAAATCATATTACTCATAGCTGAAAATGCACTTAGAAGAAACAAAGTTCACAGCCCACTTTCCTTTTCAAACTAAATTCACATTTTTTTTATTTCCAATTGAGGTATGTGCTTCAGGGGCAGGATACTATGAGAAAATTCAGGTTATAAAATATGATATAATGCACTAGTTCCTGAGCAAAGAAAAACTGCTAATAAGTGGAGGCAATATAATAAAACTGTACATCACTATACAACTTACAATGAAACCTCAAGAGTGTTTCTTACCATATGAATAGGAGAAAAGTCTGTAACTGCCCCCCAGAAATGTTATTTGTGGTATCCTATAGCACACCTTACAATTTGTGATCCATTGTAGAAAGCAGGACTGAGATAAGGATTTTATGCATCATACTTCTGCCAGACATTACACTCTACATCAAGGTCAGAGCAACGAAAGAAACACAGAAAAACAAAAATGTATTAGAAAGAAGGAAAAAGAAATGATAGGATGCTCCAGTAATATTAGTTTTTAAGTATAAAATACATGTAAATGGAATACAACATTATTACAAAAGAAACCTGTTTCCACACCTCAGTCATAAGCCACACATAGATAAAATTTTGAAAATTAAATTTTGCAACATTTAAAATCATTAAATATTTAGCGATATATCCTGTAATGGTTTTG
>NW_004955600.1:86665-88753 GCF_000276665.1 Chinchilla lanigera
TGCTGGGCTGCATCTTTGCCCCCAAGTGCTACATTATTTTGTTAAAGCCTGAGAGAAATTCTCTTACTGGGGTCAGGGACAAAACACATTCCATCAGAAAGGAGCCTTTCAAAAATTAAATATATGTTTTCTTATATGCACTGAGGGCCTGAATTCAAAGCTGAATCATACATGAAGTCAGATACTATCATCTGACAGGTGGGTGGACAGAGGATTAAAGGCAAAAAAGGGTGACTAGAGTTCACAGATCCATCAATGGGACAAAAGAGGGAAGGAGAATGAGGGAGGAAACACAAAATCAAACTGGAGACTTGGAGAGTTTTATTCATTTCTTGCTGTGTTCAGATGTTTCCAATATATTCCATCAAAACCTCAGTACATTTAAAATACAAAATATAAAAATTTGTCACTGCCCACACCTGAAACTTATGGAAATAAAACTGCCCCCCTTCAGATCCTCTCAGCTCTGCAGAGTCCCAGCTCCTGTATGACTGACTCACCTGTTGAAAGAAATTCTTAGTCACCTGGGCTTTTAGCTTGCTGTCCTGTGTCTCCATATCTGCATTTCCACATGCTCCGGCTTCTCTACCTGGCACCTGCAATCCTTTCTAAGCTCCTCCCCCAAGCCAGTTCCCAATGCTCTCAGACCATATGGTCAGGTACACGGACAGCAATGACTCCAACTCTCTGCTACCAAAATCTGTCTCAGTCCCTTCTTCATTGCCGAGACAAAATACTGAATACTTGCGAGTTCAAGGAAGAGAGGTTTATTGTCTCGCATGGTTTTAGTCACAGATCGGCAGGCTCTGAGGCAGAAAGGCAGCATAGAAGGGCGTGGCAGAAGAAGGCTGTTCAGCCACAGCAGTGAGGAAGCAAAGAGAGAAGGGGCGACTCGGGGACAAGGACACAGACTCCCAGGTTAAGTCCCCAGGACCCCACCTCCAGCCAGGCCCCACCTGCTAACAACACATTTAGGTACCAAAATATCTGGGGATGAATCTCCTGATGAACACAGGGCCGCACGATGTAATCACCTTCCACACACAAGACTTTGAGGGCCACATAATAGAGGCTGTGGGAAAATGGGGTGAAAAGAAAGTAAAATTTGTAGAGCAATTACTGGGTGCCAGAATCATGCTAGGCTCTCTGTGCTATTGTCTGCAGCCGCCCCTAGTAGGAGACATCGTTGTCCACAATTGTAGACATTGCAAATGGAACATTTGAGGAGAACAGTGGTTTGCTGAGGTCAGCCTCCTAGAAACCAGCCAGGACTGGGATTCAGGCTCCAGCCTGGGCCGCTCCTTCCCACCGCACCAGCACTCTCTTCCTGGCCCCAAACTGCTTCTGAATCCCCAGCGCTGTCAAGGAATCCCTGGGACTTCAGGTTCCGAGTTTTGGCAAAACAGTTTCTGTGAGGAGGTGGCATTCAACTGTTACAAGTGACAACATAGCAAATGATTTCATTTTAAACCTCTGAAGTAGTAAGCCTTGCAGAGCTGAAAAGCGAGTGTGACAGTAGATACGCATCCTGAAGCCCTCACATGATACTCAGGGAGAGAAGAAATGTTAAAATCCACCCATGGCACACCAGACAAGGATGGGAAACTGAGGCTCAGAGAAATGGGTGACTATTCAGTCAGAGCCAGGATGCCGGCCCAGAGGTCACAGGTGTCCCCTCCACTCCAGCCAACTTCCTCAAGTCCTCGCCTACGTACTGCTCTAGTCCAGCCCCTCTCAACCACCTGGGGCAGCCCCCCCACTGAGCCAATTCCTGAACAACATGGCAGATGTCTCCTGTGAGACATGTGCAAGGATGGTAACGAGACACTTGTGTCACTGCTGCAGAAATGGCGTGGGAAGGGGCCCCAAATGTGAGTTCATAGAAGGCCTGGCAAAGTCTTCTAAAATGCTCACTACTGGTTAGCTCTGCTCTATGCCAGTTAGAGATTAGTCCACTTCAGCACAGCAAAAGCACCATGAGGCATGGACCATTATTATCCAGATTTTACAGATGTGCACACTGAGACCCAGGGATATAATGTGGGTTGCAAAGACTCAAGCCCAGAGAGTCTGGCCTGAGCCTGACCA
>NW_004955600.1:90128-91677 GCF_000276665.1 Chinchilla lanigera
GCTTAGTTTTCTCTCCTGATACTAAAAGCCAGTGAGTCAGAGTGAGGAATCTGCAGTGACACAGCTGAAATCTACAATGATCTGGAAAACATACAGGTGAGAAGAGTACTCCTGCCAGCTCCGTGCCAGGGCAGTTCACTGGCCTGTGGGCTCAGAATGCCACACGTGACACCCACATCCAGAGACTCTGAAGGCACAACCCAAAGATGCAAGGATGCAGGTAGCACGTGCCTGGCTCAGCCAGCTAAGGAAACAGCCCCACAGCGTGAAATCTAGGGGGCGATGTGCACAACTCCCTGGCTGCCGCCCTTCCTCTGCGGCCTCTGCTCCATCCGCGGGTCTCTGCCCACTCAGCAAGGCCACAGGGCTGACCTCCAAGCAACGTGCTCCCTCCTGCCTTCATGCCTTTCCTGCTGGTCTTCCCTCAGCCTGGAGATGCGCTTTCTGTCCCTTTTCCCTGGTGAGGGCTGTGAATGCAGCCAGGTGGGTTCAAAGCAGGCCCTATCGGGTAACATACCTGGGTTCCCAGCCTGGCCTCAGTGCCCAGAGTGGCTGGACATTAGGTGTGTTATCTCTGAAGACCTCAGTTTCCTCACTTGCAAATAGGAATAAAAAATCTCTGCTGGCCATGTTGTCAGAGGAGTGAACAAAGCAGTGCACACGGCAGGCTCAGTGTGCCCCTGGTGAAGGATGAGTAAACTACACCTCCCATGAGATGCATTACTGGTTAGCAGCATGTCCTCCCAGAGCAGATGCTGTGTCCTCCCTTCGGAGGGACCTCCCTGATGTTTGCATCCTCCCATTGCTGGTGGCCCCGAACCTTACCCTCCACATGCAGTTTGTGGGGTCCTAAATGATTTATGTGTGAAGTCTCCACAGTTGAAAGGATGAATGATGGTGCATGTGACAGCAAGTGTGCAAGTGGGAGTGTGTGTGTCTGTTAACCACAAGAAAGCTGGAAGGATCAGGTAGCAACAAAGACTCATCTCAGAAAGTAGTGTCAGGAGAGGGAAATTCAGGATCAACTGAGTGCTACAGCTTGGATCCACATGAGCCATCAAAGCCTTCTGTGCTTCTAGGAGGGGTTTTTTCAGAGCTGGCTAGATCTGGGGTGTGTGACACTGGGATTAAGGCTGTGTGGACTAAATTAGTCCACTCAGTGGAATGAGCATAGTGCTGGAGGAGGCTGAACGGATTTCCTGAAGGCAAAGACCCAACCCCTGCATGGATGGCTTCACCCAAAGGACCTGCAGGCTGGATGGGATAAAAAGGAAAGACAGGCTGTTGGTGCTTGCTGCCTGTCACACCGTGGACTGCTTCTCTCTGCCATGCCTGTCTGCCATGCTCTCCTGCCTTGGAGCCAGGCACCTAGGAGCTGAAACTTCTACAAACTGTGAGCGGAAATAAACTTTGCTTCCTTTAACTTGTGGGTGTTGGGCTTTTCATCCCGGTAATGAGGAAAGTAACTTGAGGACTGCAAAGCAAATGCAAATGAGACAAAAGAAGGAACGGGGATAAAGCAGGCCTTTTGCTTGGGCAAGATGGTGCA
>NW_004955600.1:106039-107249 GCF_000276665.1 Chinchilla lanigera
CAGGGACACACAGGTGTGACCAGCAAAACCAGGCCCCACCTGGGTCCACATGCAGGTCCAGACCAGAACAACAGCCTAGAAAAGTCTGAAGTCCTACTGAGGAGCCAGCAGTTGGCAGGTTCTGTGAACCAGTGTTGAGCTTGGGCACACAGACACTAGGAAGAGAAGTCACCATTCTATATCAAAGGGCTCTGCAGAACTCCACCGACAGAAGACCAGACCCAGCCTCCACACAAGGAGGCCGAGAGCAGCTCCATACCAGCATCATTCCCATGGCAAGCTTGGCTGGATTACACAGCACATTTCTGGAATCTGTCTTGTACGCTACACCACAACTGTCAGCACCAGAGGAATTGTACTAGTTCTAGTCTCCCTTGTCTGATTGGCTGTCCTTTTCCTGTCTAGTTGGGTTTCCTGTCTATTCTTGTATTTTGTGGGTTTTTTTCATGTTTCCACCCCACTTTTTCCAACTCCTTTTATTTCTTTTATTCACTGTTTAAGGTTTTTTTTTTTTTAACTGTGTTTGTTCTGCTCTGCTGATCCTATTTCTCTCCTGAGCCACCTCTTGAACTGATGATACTCTCATGTGAGTAACCACTGTCTCTTCCCTTTATGATGACTTCAATACTCCTTTGCTTTCTTTTTTATTCTTTCCCTCCTGTGTCCTTCAGTTTCCCAATCCTCGGATCCCCACAGGGGAAAATCACTGCACTCATTGGGAAATGCCTGCTTAAAGTACCCGGTGTACGTTGAAGTTGGTCATATAACTTCAGAATTTGCTCCTGTAGTTAAAGGAGTCAGGTTCATAGTTACCACACTTTGTCCGTACCTAAGCTGTACTTGAAAATATTGTTACTCTAAACTGTACAACTTTGGCCAGGATGTCACACATGTGATAATCAGCTTTTCTCCCTCATAAGATAACACTGTGATTGTATGGGGTCGTAATCATCACCAGAGTTCAGTACCACAGGATTGGGCACTGAGCCAAATAGAAAACATCCTCCTTAACAAACTGGGAAGGCAGGTTTTCAGAGAGATACAAAGAACCACCTATATCTATAAGACGTCTCTGAAGAACAGACATCTGCTGGGGAAGCCTTGACAGTGATAAAGCTATCTACCATGAGAAATTGGCACACAGAAACACAGAAAATAATGAAAGCATAAAAAGAAAAAAATAGAAGATGACAAGATGCAGAAGCAAGAT
>NW_004955600.1:108326-110067 GCF_000276665.1 Chinchilla lanigera
TGCAGACATCAGCCACATATGTGCGTTAGGCTCAGAACTGTCAGCCTGTAAGTCCTCCAGTTCTCCATCTAGCAGTGACAAGCAGTGACAATTTACAACCAGCAGACAATTTTGAAAACATCAGATAGATTCTCAAGTTTATATGGAGACAAAAGACACAGAAGAACAAACACAACAGACTTCAAAGCCAAAGCTCTGGCTGGGCGGGGGATAGGAGGACAGGTACAGCTCCTCAGCTCCTGAGAACGGAGCCCAGAATCAGACCTCACTGACGGAGCTGCGAAGGAGCCGCAGCCACTCACACAGAAAGCAGAGTCTCTCATGAGAGGAATGGAACAAGAGCACAGGTACTGGACACACACAAACAGCTCCAGACAGAGACCTTACAGTTTCACAGGTATTAAATCGGAATGGATGACAGATGTCAAGTGAAAAACAAAAGCTTTTCCCAAGAGAAAAGACAACACAGAAGAAAATCTATGTGACCTGGATTGCAGCATCTCTTAGCCAGCACAAAAGGGCACAGTCCATGAGAGAAAGACCATGTAAGTCACACACTGAGAAAACTGACCTCTGCTCTTGAGATCACTCAGACGGGAGCCACACATGGAGGAAATCACTGCAAACCACATCAGGGAGGATACACGGAGACCTGGTTGTTGGGGATCTCGGGTACGGGCGGAGGGAGGGATGCCCAGACTGACACAGTGGACTTTTAGGCCAGGGAACTATTCTGCGTGACACCGGAATGGGACCCGTGTCAGTACACATCTTCCCAAACCCACAGGAAGCACAGCACAGACAGGAAACCTAAGGGACACTGCGGTCCTCAGTTACCAGTAAGCAGTATCATGGCTCCTCGCTCACAGTGAAGGAAAGGCAGCAGCCAGGCCGTCAGGACTGGGAAAGTCTCTCTGAGGGAGGTGCTGAAGCCTCTCGGGTCCTGTAGGACCGAGGGCCTGAACCAGCCCCAAAGGGTGAGGGCCTCAGCTTTCCCAAGTGCATTCACGACTGCTCTCTTCCTGCATAGGATGGTGACCAAGACCACATGAGCCTTTCTTCTGACGGGAATTCAGGAGAGATGAAGTGAGCAGTCACACACAGTTAGTGCAGAAACACTCAGGCTGGGGTTCGGGAAACTTCATGTTTAGAGCAGAATAATTTTTACTCTAATGGGCTGCCTCCGACCACATCCTGATCTCAGCTTTCAGACTCGATGGATACGGTCCCCTCAGGACAGAGGCCAGGTTCCATCAGGGACAAAGGACGCTGCGATGCTGTGATGTCCGCACTGTGTGTTCATCCCCTGCATTGCCTCGTGGGCACTCCTGAATTTGCCACAGCTCTAAGTGTGACACAGGCACCAGGACAGTGGCCAAACAAGTCACTCTGAGAGTGCAGTGTCCCGTGAGCTGGGGACGTTAAAGCAGCTCAACTTAATTAGGGCCTCAGGCCTCCCCACCTGGGTTGGGGTTGCGGACCAGCTCCTCACCCAGCCTGCAGCCCTCAAGCGGACCATGTCGGTGGCCACACCCCTTATTGGTGTCAGGGTGATCTCTGCTCGGGAGGACCGCCAGACACTCTTTCAGCAGCAGTGATACTTCTCTCCTTTCTTTCAGCTTATGGCTTAACTCCAAGAGCCCCCGTTCCTGCTTCCGGATGAGGAGCAGGGACAGCCTAGGAGGGTGAGAAGCAGCCATGTGAGCTGCAGGGAGGCGCGGGGCACTCACAGGGGCCCTGA
>NW_004955600.1:111219-128868 GCF_000276665.1 Chinchilla lanigera
CCCACTCACACCCTCAGCTGGGCAAGCAGAAGCGCCAGCTCTGTTCTTGGATTAGAGCTGGGAGGGCCGTGGGCTGGGATTCCCATGAGGAACAAGGTTTTGAAAGATGAAAAATCTTCCGTGGCCATGTGCATACAATGTACGCAAGGCAGCATGAGGAGCTGACAGTAAACACACGACACTGTAATGCTGGTGTCAGTTAGAAGAGCAAAACCCACCGCGAGTGTGGACCTGGGCCAGGCACGGCTGCAGGAGTGTTACTGCAGGGACTCATGAGTCACTGCCACCCAGTGCAGGAGGGACTCAGGGAGACCGCAGGACAGGAGCCGTCTGAGGCCCAGAGGACGAGACTCCTGGGGTAGAGCCCCGGGACGGCATGGCGCCCATGCTCCACACAGTTCCTCCACAGGGCCCGGGCTGGCCATCTCCCTCCTCACCATCAACATCTTTTCTTGCAATTAAATCTGTCTGCAAGGACGACTGAGTGAAACACAGGTGGCCTCTTCCCAAAGCTAACCTGGGCCTTCCTTCACACGGTTCACTTTTGATTATTTTTTGAGTCCCTTTCAATTGACAAAAAACAAAACAAAACAAAACCCTACCAATGAATTTTTGGAGCAAACACTGTAGGTCAATGTGCGAACTTCAGGCTCAGAGCGGGTGACATTGCCTATGGTGAGTGTGCTGTGCCGAGCGCTGCCCCCTCATTCTGCAGTCCCCACTGCCCTCTCCCACACAGGCCCATGGGTCCTACTATGGGCTGACTGTGGGAGGCCGCCCTGCTGCTGACCGTGCGGTGCGCCCCAGCTGGCGCTGCTCTCCACCCATCTCCTTTCACTGCGGCTTCTCGGCTTGGAGCTCGGACCATCGAGGTCCCCCTGGACCTGCTGCCCAGCCCCCTTCCCGAGAGCCACTGGCTCATGGAGGCTGATGGTTGCTACATTCTGGTGTCCCAGACATGCCTTCCACTGAAAGACAGGGACTGGCTCTCCTGGAGTCCTGACAAGAGCCTGTGCCTCACCACGCAGGGCTTCCCCTTGCCATGCCAGGCCCTGGTCTCCATGGTGACAGTGATGGCTGCCACACGTTCAGTTAGGCTCGGAATCTCCCTGAGCTCCTTTGAAACCTTCATGAGCAGCGTCCCTGGCACAACCAGCAGGGAGCGCTGCCCACTCAGACTCCACAAAAGCTTCAGTGCCAGGCCCGGTCTCTTTTTCCAGAACACTGGGCAAAGAGAGATGCTACATGTATGGAGGATATGATAGGGGACACAGCGGGACCTCATCAAAATGGCCTGGCCTGTTCTTAAGAAAAGCAGACCACTGCAGGCCTTCAGCAGGAACTGGTAACTTGCATTCTGCCCTGGCCCCATCCTACTCCTCGCTATAAACTGAGAGAAACAGTTTTGCATTCAAATGGAAATGGAGGGCAAAACCCAACTTCCACCTTCCTAGGAATGCATTTATCCTTTGATAAAAGGAAGAAAAGAACCGCTTTTGGAGACCAGTTCATTTAGAGAAAAACAGAATCATATATCATTTTGGTCTCTGTGAACCTACACAACTCACCACATTTCGGCTCCTTGTGGTTCAGGGAGCCAAGAGCTGCTCCAGGTCTAACAGAATCTCATCTGTGGTCTTCAAATCACAGGTCACTCTCTCCCATCCGAGAGCTCATATCCTCTTCGAATTCTTCCACATCCAGTTCAGCCCCCAGATCTGGGCTGAGCGGTTCCACCATGGTGACCGCGGTGAGGTCAGACAGACATCCAAGGGCTGTGGAGAAACCCAAACACAAGCTGGGGTAAAATCCAAGGGAATCAAGCTGAGCTTGGTGGAGCTCGCCTGTCAATATGGCCCTGGAGGCTGAGGCAGGAGGATCACTGTGAATTCAAGGCCAACCTGGGCACATATTGAATTCACAGCCATCCTGGGCTACATAGTGCAACCCTGTCCAAACAAGCAAACAAAGAGGCAAACAAACAAACAACAAACGAAACAAAAGAAATCAGTAGCTTGGGTCAGCACTGAGGAGGGACAGTAAGAACACTGACGGACTCACTGTTGGGAACAAGATGATCCACACCCACAGCACTTGCGAATTTCATGGACAAATCCAGGTCCTGAATCCGAGTTCAGAGCAGAAGATCCCGCCTGCGCTCAGACTCAGGCTCCAGGGAGTCTGTTGTGGCCGGGCTGCCCTGGCAATGGTTGGCAGTTACCTCGGAGAACTGGAAGGTAGTGATGTCACGGAATGCCGGAGCCCCTGCCTCCAGCTGCCCCTGCTGTGCTGATACACAAGGCCCAAGTCCCCTCAGAAAGTCACCACTGATTAGGAACTGGTGCTCATCCACGACTCCCAACAGTCGTTTACCCTTGGGCGGAGCGCAAAAAACTCTTTCCCAAAAATCCCAGGCATATTTCTCAGTGTCCACGCTTCCACATGTACAACACCATCCACACAGAAATCATTTTGCAACAGTTTACGTTTCTTTAGGGTGGGCTGGAGGGTACCTCGCCATGTCTTTATCACTAAAACAGTTCTTAGGGGTTTGGCTGAAATCCAAACTGTAAAGCTAAGCAAAGGTAAACATATATACTATCAGGGAATGATTCTCTGAATACTTTCCAATTGTTTGTGCTTGTTTGTCTGTTTGTTTGTTGAGACCACTCTTTCCATATAGCTTACACTGTCCTTGAAATCGCTGTGTAGCCCAGGCTGGCCTCAAACTAACAGAGATCCTCCTGCCTCAGCCTCTCGAGTGCTGCGATTAGAGACGTGCACCACCACTCTCTGCATCACCCGTTATTTCTAAAGCCATGGAAATGTGTAGAACATAAAGCATCCTACAACACTAGGATGTTATTAACTCACTAGGGCTTCACTTTTCTCCATTCATCATGTGATCCCGGCTAGCAGAAGCACTTTATGTTAGCTCCTTGGGAAAACTGTTGGCTTTCCTAAAGCTCAGCTTGGCATCGCTACATTTGAGCCTCTGTCTCTAGGATGAGTTCCTTGTGTGGTTTTCTTTTTTAATGCCACTGAATTGCGATTTCTGGATTTCATTTTAGCTCCAACAGAGCTTTTTCCAGCTGACAACGTGAGTAAAATAGCTCACCTAGGAAACCTTGAATACTTAAGAGTTTATGTTCAGGGGAGACGCGAGAACAGGAGGGCCGTTCATGCCTGCATTCAGTTCACTGGTAAGGAACAAAACACCTCCCTTCTCAGCTGTGAGTAGACACTGGTAGCAGATAGGTGCATGCCAGCTAACAGAAAGCTACTGACCATGGCGAGATTCTACAAACATAACACGGTAAGGGCATGGCCAGGAACACAGCTGTGGGGCCCAGGGACACGAGGCTGAGGCTGAGGAGGGGAAGCCTGCAAGAGGGGGTCCGACCCCTGTCACTGTCTCAGCACTGGCCAAGGCATCATCAGCCTGCACTTTCAGCAGAGATGCTCACAGGGCCAACACCTCCCAGGTTAGTTGTGGGAATCCCAGAACGGGGACAACAAGAGTGACCCAGAACCACAGAGCACCCATGTCCAAGTACAGGAAGGAAGGCTGGACCAGCTCCTGAGAAAGGGGCCCCTTCACCCCACACCATCCTCCAACTACACCACGGGATGTCAGTGGTTTTCAGATGATCTCAGACTGAGGACAGCCCTGGCCTCCATGGGAAAAGTATTCTTGGAGAAAAACTAGAGGAGAAACTTAGAGGAGGTGATCACAGAGCCTGGGCTACAAGTTTGGTGTCCGGTGGGCCCATGTTTGTACCACACGCCCTGCCCTAAGGCTCCACACAGGGTTGATCTGAGCAGCTCCTTTTCGGTTCCAAAGCGCCTTCTCTACTGTCATCCACTCACTTTAAACCGGGTCACGCTTTCCCACTCTCACCCTGGGATCTGTGTTCTTTCTTTCCCAGGAGTCACAGTCCTGTTTCCAGGCAGGCTGAGCAGTGCAGAGCTCACCCTTCTGGGAGGTCAGCAGAAGTGAGAGGTCCTGTCAGTCATCGGGCATCCTGGGCCCCTCACGAGGCACCTGGGCAGGACGATTTCTCCAGAAGTCTCAGCGCTGCTGAAGGCCACCAAAGCACTCTCCCTACACCAACATGGACCCCTCTCCTGCACTCACCCTGCCTGCCTCACTTTCCCTGCCTGATCTAGACCTTGACAGGGATTAAAAGCCCAGCCTCAAACTGCTCAGGCTCTGCAGTTCATGTCTGTGTGGCTTCTCTTAAATCCTACTCTCTATATCTAACTTTCCCCCAGGAGAGGAAACCATGGACGGAACCCACACTCAGTGTGTGTGAACCCTCACCTGTGGGACACTCTCTGGAGAGCTTCCCCAGGCTCCCTCTGTCCTAAATCTTCAGGAGGCTGTGTCCCATCACTGTCTTCTTCCCTTCCTCCAGGATGGGCTCAGCAGTGTCCGTGGCACACGTTGACACCCACAGTACTGAGAGTCCTTAGTGACCCTGATGCAGGCACGCTAAGCTCCTCGCAGTAAGGGCTGTGCAGCCCACCTCAGGGTGCCCGTGTAACCAGCACAGCGCTTTCACCTCAGGGCCGCAGATGCACTGCCTGAGCGGATCTGCTGCAGATCCAAGCTCTGGAGCTCAGTAGCGCTTTTACATCGGCTGTGCATAGAGAGGGCAACACCAGGACCACGGCAGGGGCAGGCGCTAATTCTGGTTTCCATAGAATAAAAATTACTGTTGTTCATCCACTTGAGCATCATAAATACAGAGTTCTGGTCCTATACTCACTCCTATGTTTTCACTACAAACATAAAAATTTCATTTCTGCATTCCCGCTGGCTTGATCCGCCAGTGCTCCCTGCGTGACTGTCCCGTCTGGCAGCTTTAGCACTGTGGGAGAAGTGGCATAGTCATGCACGGGACCATCATACCCGTAGCACCGGTGGTTCGAGCTGACCAGCGGTGAGACACACAAATTGTCTCTGTTGTATAGGGGTTAAATTTTCCACCCTATTTCATTTCAAATATGAGGATAAAACAAGCATTACAATTTTAGGAATATGGTCATTATATAACTTGCCGTCATTCAGGGAGAGAATAGCGAAGGTGAAAAGCTCTTAACAGACAGAGCTGAGAGCATCAGGATGATGTGGCAAGGATGAACCTGCAAGTCTCACTGAACTTGACCTCCATTTCTCCTGCTGAAGGGAACACAGTCAGGGGACACTGATGTGACCTTCCTCATCCTCAGACCTGCACAGTGGGAATGGCTTTCAGCCAAGCTGGAGCCCAGGAGGCGGTGATACTCTGAGAGGTCACAGTCGTTTCCTTCAGACAGGTGCTGCAGCTGGTGGAAAGCGAGGTGGAGAATCAGCACACACGTTGATGCAGTCCCACCCAGCAGTGGCTTCCCTGTCCCAGTCCCTCTCGTCCCTTGTTGGTTTCCCTGTCTGAAAGCTCTGCGGACAGATTTTGTGTCTCCGTAAGCACAGCTCCCAGCTTAGGCCTGAGCAGCAAGTATGAGGGAAAGCACAAATGTGGCTGCAAACCTCCCATCACCACAGGGACATTTCTGCCCATGTAGCCTGTCATGGGCGGGCTCCTTCTCCGGGAGGAATCCATCAGCTCCTGGGAGTGCAGCCGCCCACACAGCCCCGCCTGGTGAAAACAGGACTGTGCTCAGGGCCGGGTCTGCTGGGTCTCCTTGTCACAGTGTGCAGCATCTCTGTCCTGCCCACCGTATTCTGTGCTGCTGCCCGGCCCCAGTGCAGGGAAAATGTCACACGGTGCTGGAACTGCTGCTGTCCTCCCTCTCATGGCTTAGGCATCCTGTTAGAAACACTGAGCATTTCCCAAGTCTGTGAGAGTTGCTGCCTGCAGACCCTGACCCGCTGCCAGCGGAGAAGGACAGGAGGAGTCTCTAGTTCTGAAGCAGGAGTCCCCTATCCCGCACCTCCCTACGTTAGAGCAGAACTACTGAAGGTGCAGTTTCCCCCTTCTCCCACCAAGTGATTCCCTCTACTCTGGTACTCACCTGCCGGGCATCTGAAATGAGGGCTGCTCCAAATTCTAGTCCCTGGGGACTATGCGTGGGGACTCAAAAGCGTCTCTTCGATCTCTTGGAGTTTGTGCTGCCAGGCCACGTAATCCTGCTCGAATTCACCCAGGAGAGTCCATAGGCCAGGTGCACGAATCCACTGTGGAACTCCCTTCCCTCCCGACTGCACTGCTCGGCGAGGCTGTGCCTGGAAGGCTGATGGACATGCGACGTCCTCAGATTGCTCTAAAGTTTCTCAGCCGACTTTGCCTCCACAGTTTTGGTGTCCACCTAGTCTACCACGACCATCTGCATTCTTAGGAATTTTCGCCCTCCATTTGGTCCCGCTTTCTTCCATCTGCCTCTTCAGTTCTGGTTTCGCAGGATGTGGGCTCGGCTTGCTTCCTGTAAGAGACACAGGTCTTCGTGTTGTTTTCAGCCTCTGAGTAACCGCGGCCCCTGAAGAGCACTCAGACCCTTCGCCCAGACACTGGCTGCACCGGTGAGGCCTCTCTAACCTTTCACCTGATGCAGGCCCGTCCAATCCTGTCTTCCTCCTGCAGCTTTTCACATGCTAGGCTTAATGCATCTATCCAGGGACAGCTCATGCATGACACAGTCTGAGACCCTAATATTGATAGAGGACTGCAAAGACCACCATACGCATAGAAAGAAAAACCAACTCCAGGGGTCCTTGGCCTGTCACCCATCAAGTGCATGATCTAACCACCTGGACGCACCTGGAGCACACCTGTTATTTCAGCACTTGGCAGACTGAGGCGGGAGGATCGCTCCAAGTAAAAGGCCAGCCTGGGTTACAGGGTGAGTTCAAGATCTGCCTGAACTGTATACCACGACTCTGCCTCAAGGAGAAATGAAAGCATGACTTGTGTTACTCCTGAGAAACTACAAAGTATTGCTGAGAGTGGTGAAGGTGACCTAAGTCAGCGGGAGGGGGGTAGATCTTAGCAGGTGAGTGAAGGCTCAACGTGAAAAGGTGTCTTTTAGCCCCCAAATTACCTTTGCATTCCAGGCCATTTTCAACAAAGCCCAGCATATTTGTGTGTGTGTGTGTGTGTGTGTGTGTGTGTGTGTGTAGACGAGTGTGCACACACAAGCACTAGCAAGCTCTTTCTAAAATTTAAATGGAAATGCAAATGGGTGAGAGTGCCAGTGAGCTGGAGTAGAGGAGGCGCAGTGAGGACTTAGTCTTGCAGCTGTGAAGGCCGAGGGAGGGCACACATAAAGGGCCATGTGGGTGAGAAGGGCCATATAATTGCACGCAAAACTGGGGGACCCTCCCCAGTCACCAGTGAAGTGGTTTTGTGGGGCATTGGCACATCCCAGTCTACACCAAAAACCAAGAGGTGCAAAGTACACAACTGAAACCCTGATCTCATGGCTTGGAGACCTTGAACATTCCACTAGGGTCCCTCAGTCCTCAAGGGCCTCCTGGACTCACCAGGACAAACACCTCTGCTTTCATGCTGTCCCCAGCTGTGCCCACCCAAGCTGCAGGCTTCTCTTGGTCACCACAGCCCTTTGGGAGGATTTTGCCCAGGCACCAGGAAGTCTTGAAGCAAAGGCAAAGCCAGGGCCGGGGAAGGAGCTCAACAGCACAGCACCTGCCTGGCAAGCGCAAGGCTGAGGGCGAGTTCCACCAACAAAACAAAAGAAACAGGCACAGCCAAACAAGCCACTACCTGTCATCATGAAGAACTGACTGGTGAGCTGAACGCTGAGAGAACCAGCAACTCCCCATGTAATTCCTGGGGGCAGAGCAGACTACCCATGACCCCACCGCAATTACAGTCTGTGTCTCCACCCTCCATATGCCAGTGCAGACAGGAGATTGTGACTCAGAAAGCCCACAGACTGCTAACACCAGTTTTCATGTTTGGGCCCTTCCTGTACACGCCCTGTGCCACATGAGGTACTAGAGCAGGAAATCCAAAAACTGCTGACACCAAGGTGTGTATCTGGGCCTTGCGCATGCACTGACCTCCTGAAGGTCACAGAAAGAGGAGGTCCATGATCACTGCCAGCGCAGCCCACTTCTGGCTCCTGTACATGCCCTGAGCTCCCTGGAGACATGGAATCACATGGTCCACGAACTGTTGACCCTGTGGTTCATGTCTGGTCTCTGCCTGCACCCTGAACTGCCTGGGGACACAAGAACAAGTGGTCCATGATTGCACCACCAGTGCAGCCTGCTTCCGGGTTGTATGCGTGCTTTAAAAATCAGAGAGTGCCCTAAGACCACTAAGGAAAGGAAAGGAGCAGTTAATACAACAGGCAGGATAAACAGGAGAAGGGAAAACAACAAACACTGGGCCCAGCAGCAGGAGAGAGCTCTGCTTGCACTATGCAGCTCATCCTTCTGAAAAGAACTGATAGTGGTCTTGTGGGTTGTACACAAATTCTGCACGGCAACAGCTCGTGACAAGGAATTAGACTAGTAGCTCTGCCAAAAAAATTAAGATATGTAGCCCCATACTATGATGTCTTTAACTTTTTGGAGAAGATACCCAGAAGGAGAGTAACTGAGTGAAGTGGACTTTCTTCTTTTAGTTTTTTGAGGAATCTCCACACTGACTTGCATGGTGGTTCTACCAGTTTACACTCCTACCAACAGTGGAGAAGGGGTCCCTTTCCCCTCAGCCACACAGGATTTGTTACTATTTAATTTCTTCATGAGAGATGGAATCTCAGTATTGCTCTATTTGACATTGAAATGGTCAGTGATATTGACATTTTTACGTGGTTATTGGCCCTGTATACTTCTTCTGAGAAGTGTCTACTCATTTCAGTTATACATGTGCACTTTATAGCAGCACAGTTCATGATAGCTACATCTTGGAGACAACATACATGCTCATCAGTGGTGGGCAATGAAAATGTGGTATTTACACACAACAGAGTTCTACTCTGCCACAAAGGAGGATAAACTTGAGTCATTTGTAGGAAAATGCAGGCACCTTGAGCTCGTAAGGTTAAGTGAAATAAATCAGACACCCAAGCTTAAATGTCCCATTGTTTCTCAGGAGAAACCCAAAATATACATAAAGAGCAAATTAGGACAGAAACCAGGAAATAGTGAGGCAGATCTTTAGCAAGTCGGAAGAGGACCAAGAGGTGGAGGGAGGAGAGAGGGAGGGGAAGGGAAGGTGATGAAAGGGAATGAAGATGTGCTGTGTCCATGCACCAACTCCCCAGGAGCAAGGGAGTCATAATGTGCTGCAAACACGAACTAATAAAAATAATGTGGATGCTGTTTACATACACATATACAATAATAATGACATTATCATTATCCAGAGATGTGGAAACTATCAGCTTCCATTAGGCCTTGAAAAACCTGTACCCGAATACATGCTGCTGAGTGGATCACACAGGTTCAGAAAAGCCTCACATCCACCATATCACTCAGCTCCCAAGAGACCCTGAATGGTAGCATCCCAGGCAGCACAAGCAACAGAACCTGGCAGCTGCTCTGGGCAGCCTTGTCCATAAGCCACCACTGGCTTTAATTTTCACTGGGCCAGGCAGGCAAATGTGGGGAGAAGCTGAAGCTGGATATCAATCACACAAGCAGGGGTGGAGCAAGGCCAGTCGTGAGAACAAAGAGCACCTGAAGTGAGCCACTTGAACAAGCTGTTCCAGCTCAGAGAACATGGAGAGCCTGAGGCAATCCAAGCAAACAGGTTGCTAGGCAGAGGAGACATCAACCTGCCAAGTGTGTAAATAAACACGCTGCAGTCAATGTGCAGTCCCTTTTCTCCCACTCAGAGAGAACTCCACCTGACCTCAGCTTTGTTTTCTAACACTTGTCTTTATTTCTTCATCCTCCACTGTGTTTCACCATGAAAATTTTGAATGCTGCACTGGATGGGGCAGAGAAGAGACTCATCTCTAGTGCCACACCAGTGTAACAATGACCCACGGACAGACATTGCTTAGTGTCCTCCCCCAACTGCAGGTTACCTGAGGAAGTTTCTGACCTCAGGGTCAAAGTTATCTCCAAAACAATCCTGCATCCACTCTAACACAGAGACTAAAGGGTAAAGTGAGGCCTTGCATGCCTCTATCCAGAAAAGGACCAGAAAAACTACAGACAGAGGGCACTGGTGGTGTAGCTCAGTGGCAAATGTTTGTTGAGGATGTGTGAGGCCCTACGTTCCTCCACACCACTGCAAAGAAACAAACAAAAAACAAAAGAAAAAAGTTGGGGATGAACCTGCCAGAAGGCTGTACAGTGAAATGCTGGGATCTGAAGACACAGCTCTGGGTATGGTGCTTACCTAGCACGGAGAAGGCCCAGAGTTTAATCTGCAGTACCCAAACCAAAAGCAAACAAACAAAAAGAAACAAAACTTCAAGCAAACATCCAAATGTGCACAGACATGGAATAGACTTAATTGAACACTCTCAGAGCATCTGAATGGGTGATGATACCTCATCACAGATACCTCACTGTAAATATCACGGCCAGGCAAAGAAATTCTTTCATTTTTCCCAACACCTCCTGGGTGTAGGGGAGTTGGGCTTGCGGCTGGGCATAACCAAATGCAGGATATCCTGGAAAGTGCCCAGGGCAAAGAGTATAACCTGCACTTGGAAAGACAGCACACAATTTGGTAAAGTCCAAGTAGTGACACTTCCGGAGCTGCAGTGCCATTCAGGTCACTGCAGGCACCAAGTTAAGATGCCAACTCCGTGTGCTGGAATCACTGCAGGCTTCACAAGAGACTCTCAGGCAGCGGTGGGAGGGAGGTTGTGCATCAGAAGCAGGCAGGTTAACAAAATGTCACTCAGGATGTGAGAGGGCATGGCACATCCTTGGAGTATGGCTTAGAAGGTACCCTAGAAAACAAAGGGGAACTGAGTGACGGAGGCACCTTTCCACAGGAATGGACGAACAAGATGAGGCCATGAAATAATACAAAAGGGCTGGGAAGAAGGAGGGGTCATATGGAGTGGGGAAGGGACAGTGATGGAAAGGCAGAAAGGGAAGTGAAGCAAGGTGGGATCAACCTAGCTCTGCCCTGTTCCTGCCAGACCCCACTAACAATGGACAAAAGTCAAGAGACTCACACTCACACAAACAAGAAGCTGGAGAAAAAATAACCAGTTTGAAAAGAGATGCAGAGACAGAGAATTGGACCTGAGTCAAGAACAAGGATCCCAAAGCCCAAGGGCCTTGAATTTTCCCAAGTGAGGCTCAGGGGCCTGCAAACCGGGAAGGGCCACGCGCAGCACTGTGGGCAGTGGGACAAACTGAAATTCCTCTTGACAAGGATTTGCTGTGGGAGCTGAGTCAGGAGAGCTCAGGAAGGTAAGCTGAGGAACCATGATGCCCAGCTTCCATCCATGAAAATCTCTGTAGAGGTGAGGAGCGGAAGCGTTCATGCTCTCAGCCATCATCCTGTGTCACACAGACTTACTGTGCCAGTGGGACTCTTGAATATCCCAATCTTGCTATCCTCCAAAACACCGGGTACAGCTCTGCCATGAAGTCCTTCTGGATAGAGTAGGGCAGGAAGGGAAAGGGGAAATGGATGCCACCAACTGCCTGGGTTTTTTCAGCCATGGTTCTAAGGGGAAAAAAATGAAGAAATGTGTTACCTCCTGCGAGCAGTGAAATGGTACCTAATGCACTCCACACTGGTCACAGATGTGCGCTGGGTTGTACACGTTATGGCCAGCAGAGCCCATGTTCTCTCCATGTGCTATGTACCTGGAGGAGCCCACAGCAACTCATGCATCTCACTGAGAGCCTTCATCCACAGTGGCTACAGCAGAAGGAGCCCAAGAAAGCCCCCAACCTGATCTCCCCCGGCTAGCTCACTGACACCTGGATATCTTTCCAGTACTTTTCTGTTGAAGGACGGGTGCTGCTGGGATCAAGGTTGGTGCTGCAGAATCCTTTGCAGCATCTCCTCGCAGTCCTCTGCCACGTGGCACTCACAGACCCAAGCTACCTCACCTTCTCCTGTGGGGAAGGCCCAGGAAACCTTGGCACCAGCAGAGCCAACAGCAAGGCTTGTTCACAGCCTTACTTCACAGACACAGGCTTTGTCTTTCCTCGCCAGGCAAGGGCTCAGAGCAACTTCTCCATTTCATCTTTTCTCTCCTCTTCTGCAATTTTCTCTGAGATAGCCCTGCACATTCTTTCCTCCCTTAACTGTCATTTGGGGGACTGGTTCTTATATTTTGATTCCCACACCTTGCTCTCTGGAAGTAATTTCTCTAAGATATTTGATAGGTCCATCTCCTCTCAGTATATATGTATTTAAAAGTCTAAAACCCATTCTATTAATACATCTTTATGCTACTGATCTCTACAATACCATACAGCTGTCGGATGGCAATGTATATAGAAATTAAATAATTGCTGCACGTCCAAGAAGATGGTGGAGTGGGGAGCAGCAGAGAAACAGCCTCTCCAGGAGTTGGAATCTAGGTGCTGGAATGCAGCAATGTGAAAAGGAAGAGGAGGAAAGTGGGTCTGCAGGACTCAGAAAGGATCTGAAGTTGGAATTAAAGCCCACAGGGAGAGTGAAGAAGAGGACCACCATGCAAAACAGGGAGGTGGGAAGTAGTGCTTTCTCCCAGAGCCCAGGTTTATCACATAGCAGGTGCAGATTGAACCCTCAGAGGCACAGTGACTACTGGAGACCACTGAGGCCTCCACAGAGAAACACACAGGTGGAATGGAGCAGTGGACACTGAACTGCAGTAGCTGCTGAGTTATTCCTTTGTGGCAGATCAGCGAGGAAGCACTCATGGAGGCTAAGAATTTGCAACAAGTCAGGTTGATTCCAGCTGGAGGGTGACAATCCCACATACAGTCAGAAAATATCGACCCTTTGTCTTTGTTCTTCAGGGTTTTTATATATTACAGGTCTCCATAGTAACCACATTACTTCATTTTGGGGAATTTTACAAGAATGCCACAAGGTTTACATTTCCCAGAAGTCAGGCAGGATGCTGTTTAATGTTTAGCTTACCCCTCAGTTTGTTCTAACTGTTTGTTCCTTAGGTTAATGACTTGTTCTTTTGTAGGATTTATGGTTAACTAGGAGGGGAGAGAGTGAGGAGTGAGTTCATCTATAGTTGAAGTGACTCCTAAAATGGAGTTCTAAAATAAAAGTCTTTCAGTCTTTTGGAGTCTTTTCTGCCATGTCAATTCAGGCTCAGCAGCCATTCTGGAAAGGATTAAGAGAAGTCAGAACTCAAAACACCTTCAGGGTTGGCTCCACATAGTGGCTGCAAGTATCAGGGTGAGGTGCAAGCAAGTTCGAGCTGGCAGAAGGTCAGGGAGCAGAGTGCAAGCCAGCAAGCAGCTGAGTCCAAGCAGGCAGGGAGCAGAGTTCAAATCAGAAGCGTCACTTGGAGTGTGATGGGCTGAAAAACTCAGGTCCAAGTCTCACAGCCAGAAAGAAGCAGCAGCCTGAACTTCAGGGAAACTAAAGGTCCAGGTTTGCTATGATTATCCACCACTACTGTAATTCTACTGCTGGCTTTCGGGGATCCGTCACCATTCATCTGGGCTCTAACTGCCCCTTCTGTCAACCAGTGATAGCAGAGATGCACCCTGAAGTGGGCATATTTTTTCTACTTTTTTCCTTTCTTTGCTTTTTAATTTTATGACAAAGTTTAAAAGCAAAAAAAATTATATGATGTATACAAGCCCTTAGTATGTCAATTTTGCCCCCAGGGGTTAAAATTTCAAGTGGTTTAGGAAGAAAATAGAGAACTGGAAGAAGAAGAAGACATTAGAAGGCTGGAGGACAAAGGGGGTTCACTAACATTAGGAAACTGGTACAGAAGTTTGGAGGGAGGAGAAGAAGAGATAAAAAGAAGAAGTGAACACAAGCAAAACCACAAAGAGGATAGACACCATGTTCACACTCACATATACCAGTTAAAAAATTGGAGAAATAAAAGAAAGAAAAAACATAAACAAAAACAAAACAAAACAATACAAAAAAGGAAAAATTATCACAATAACAAAGAGAGGAGGGAAAAAAACAAAAGAAACAGACAAATAAAACAAACAAAAAGCCCAACAACAAGAGTCCACTGCCAGCTTTGTCTCTGATGTCTATGTGAAATAACGTATGGAGACAGCATCTGGATCTGTGTTGATGTATCCCCAAAAGCCAGTGAGCCTCCACCCTCTGGTGGTTTGTAGCCATCAGCGCACCTTCCGTGGGCCTTACACCAGCAGGGAGCTGCGAGATGGAACCAGCAATCACTCTGAGCCCTGAGCTCTGTTGATCTCTTTCCAAAACGATTCCACGCCACTCTCTCACGTGGGACAGCTGAGCCTTTTGCACTCACCATCAGTTAGTGCAGCCCTTCACATCCGCTGTTCCCCTCTACTGCTGCATCTCTGTGGAGGCCTCTGGGGTCCCCAGCGTTTGCCCTGTGTTGACAGGTTTGGACCACTCCTCTTGCGCAGTGTTCCCACCTCAGGCAGAAGGCACATTGGGTACCTCCTTCTTTCTTTATTGAAGTTTCTCTCTTCACCCTCTCTGTGGGCTTTAATTCATACCTGAGTTCCTTTCTGAGTCTGGGGGGACTCGGCTCCCTCCTTCTTATCTTCCCCACATTGCTATATCCCAGCTTCTGCATGGCAACACTAGGAGAGGCTCTTTCTCTGTTGCTTAGTAATCCACCATGTTGCTGCCTCCTGCAATTTTTAATTTTAAATTTAAAAATTTTTTAAACTTTATTTTCTATTTTTTTCTTATTCTTGTTCTTGTTTTTATAGAAGAACATGTCCCTAGTTACTACTTTTTTGTTTCTTTTATCTGTTCTTGTCTCTCTTCCTTTCTTTCCCTCCTGTCTTCTTCACCATTTCCCACAGCCTGTGTAATCTTTCTTTGTCCTCCAGCCTTGCCTCTAATTCCTTTCGTCTTCTTCTTCTCTGTTTTTCCCCTAGTCCCTTCCTAATTTTTTTCCCTGAGAGTAGAATTGCCATATTGAGAGGCCATCGACTCTACAGAATTTTCTGGTTTGTTTCCGATTTGGTTATGTAATTACAAATCCTGTTCATACAGTTCAAGGTGGAAATTAACAGCTACCAAGATTGTCATTTTCTAGGAGTGCTGGATGCTCTTGTTATTGCTCCCTGTACTGCTCCAGCCAAGGCCACATAACGGGTCTAATCAGTTGTTCTTCCTTATGTGCCAAGACCGAGACTGCGTGAGCACCATAAACTACTGCAGGCCAGGGCCAAAGCACCAGGAGCTAGAAAGCCAAATAGGAAGCAACACCTTGTCCCCAATAATTTCAAGAGGTGGGATCTTACACCAGAATGAAAACCCAAAAGCCAGCTACAACTGGATGAAGTCTCTCAGATGTGCTCATTTCCCGAGGGTTCTCCATACTAACAGTAAAGATACCACGAACAACTTACAAGCTTCTCCAGACCGCTTACCATGGGGTCTGACCTTGCTGGAACCCTGTTCTCCACATACTCAGCTCTCCCACAGCTCAGCGCTTCCCTGCTGCTCCTCCTGCAGGGCAGGAACTGTGCTGCATGGAGGCCAGAGAGAGATCCCGAGACTGCAGGCTGAATTGGAAGCGCGAGTCTCCTTAGCTTCTCCTCAGACGGGCTCAGAGGACGTTGCCACGCCCCCGTCCACTGCGCCTGCGCACTGGGCAAGAGGGAGGCGTGGCTTTGTACCTTGCCGCTATGCTTGTGCCCCTGCAGTGTTCTCCTGGCCCTGACATTTTAGGGCGCAGAATCGCAGAGCTGCAGGGACCTTGAGCATCTGTAATCTCTAATCACAACCCCAGCCTTAGTGCCGTCCTCCTGGGACTCTCCAGGCAGTGGAAGGGTGATTGATCGACTCTGCCTCTTTCGTCGAACATAGGCGGAATTAAGCACTTGTTTGACTTGATCAAGTACTAATAATGAGTGAAGGTTGATTTTAGCATATTGAGAGCTTCATGTGTTTCCCAACTTTGTGGGAGCGGTTACTGAATGGTTGTGTTAAAGCTAAAAGTCCTGTTCTGTTGTGCGGTTTGCACTGATGTTATCTGTGGACACCTGCAGTTCGAGTTCTTTGCCTCCAATTCGTCCCTGTTTCTTTTCTGTCTCTGGTCCCAGGTCTGGTACCCTGTATGGTGGTGAGTGGGGCAAAGCCTGGTTGTCCTCCTGTCTCAGCCTCACTTTCTTTCACTGAAATGCCCCTGGGGCTCAGTGTTTATCATGACTTTTGCAGAAATTGCCTTGCTTAAAATAAATTTTATGACCATATTTGGTATGGTTGGATTGCTCTTCTAGTGAGCATATATATGCATTCTTGTTTTCAAAGATAAACATCTTAGGAAAAGAAAATATGTTCTCATAAGAAATGTATGGGTCACGATCGATGGTAACAGGGCAAAGGTGGGTTTCAGCCATCACGAGAAAACAGAGTTTACATTTCGGTACAGGACTGTCTCGGCCTGAACGGGAATATGATTTCAGTCACTGAAAGTGACACACTGCCTCCATGAGTTGGTGGTAGTAAAAGGACCTGACTCACTTCTTGTCCAGCTGGAGCAGCTGTGTGGTTCGTCCAGCAGCAGGCAGGTGTTCCCCCTTCCTCCCCTTTGCTCCTCCTTGCACCAGTGGACGGGAACAGTTTGCTGCAGTGAGCTCCATGGCTATCCAGCCCCCATTGTCCACTGCAAAATGAGTGCAGACAGACAGCTTAGGAAAAGAAAATAGGTTCTGGTAAGAAATGTATGGGTCACAATTGATGGTAACTGGGCAAAGATGGGCCTGCCTTCTCTACTGATTTATATATAAATGTGTATAACACATAAACTACTTACATAAAAACATGATTCATATTGACAAAAGACTTTTAAACAGGGATATGTGGAAATATTCATGCAAGTATGCATATGAAAAACAACTACTATACACTAACAAGTTAGCCCCTGAGTTAAGATAAAAGTTTAACAATTTGCCATCTTAAATTAGAAAGGAGTTACTGTGACATATGAACAGCGAGATCTGGCATACTAAAAGACTAATGTGAGATAAATTCTTAAATGTTTTAGGGGATTCAGGAATGTTGATCTATAAATAAAAGTTAGAGTATTGAAATCCATACAGTGTTGAGAAATCAAAGGGGCAACTAAAATACAATCAGAATTAACCAGAAATAATAGATTGGTTTTAGAATCAGTGTTACAAAACACCAGAATAAAATTCCAATTGAAAAATGTGACAGTTACTGACAATTATAAGGGTAAGTTTATTAAAGAGAGAAGAACTAGTCCCTTATTTATTATAGTAAATCCCAAACTGTAACAAATGTAAGACAGGAAAATGGTGCAGAATTGCCTCAGACACTAGATGTACCTTAGTAAAACAATATTATTTGAATTTAAGAAGGTTATTTACTTCCAGAATGTGTTTTACCTTTGAACCCAGGAAGAGAATTTCTCTCTGGCCATAACAAAATAATGTAGCACTTGGGGGCAAAGATGCAGCCCAGCAGCCCCGCACTGGAGGCCAACATGGAGAAGACCTCCATGGCCACCATGACCTTCCCCTTGGTGCTGTGGTACACGGGGAGGAAGGTGACCCACACACTGCAGAACACCAGCATGCTGAAC
>NW_004955600.1:130173-130995 GCF_000276665.1 Chinchilla lanigera
TAAAATCATTCTATTTTCACAAATTAATAAAGGATCTACCTTTATTACTTACTTCACATACTGTCTTATTTGATCTAATTCAAATCCTTACAAATGATTCCCCAGATATTCAGTGAACAACCTCATATGAGGAAGCCAACATAATGTGCAAAGTCCCAGGGAAATACATGTGAAGAAACATAATGAATGAGGAGTAGTTCCATTACTGAGCCTCTCCATCTATGAATGTGCTTTATGCAACCGCTTAGCTAATTTTTCTTGTCAAAGGGGTATTTTCTTGTCAAAGGGGTATCTGAAAATAGAATGATTTTATGAATATGTCAGTTTGACTTTGGTATCTTTGAAAACAATTAAAGGATATATCATTACATTTTTGATGATTTTAAATGTGCCAAAAATAAATTTTCAAAATTTTATCTGTGAGTATCCGATGACTGAGGTGTGAAAGCAGGTATTTTTTTTTGTATTAGTCTCTTAGTACATAATCAGGAAATCTAATATAATTTTATTCATTTTTGAGGATTTTGTACTTAAAAACTAGTATCACTGGAAAATCGTATCATTCATGTTTCTCCCTTTCTAATATATGCCTGTTTTTGCATGTTTTCTTCACTTGATTACCATGGTGTAGAGTGTAATATCTGGCAGAAGTATGATACAGAAAGTTCTTATCCCATTCTCACTTCCCAAAATGGATCACAAATGGTAGAGTGTGCTACAGGATACCATAAATATCCTTTGAGGGAAAGGTAGAGACTTTTCTCGTATTCCTTATTGGGTGAAACCTACTCTTCTTGTGGTTTCTTTGTAAATCACAGTGAC
>NW_004955600.1:140469-142030 GCF_000276665.1 Chinchilla lanigera
CTGTTAGAGAAAAGAAACTGATCACCTATAAAAAAAGTCCATTAGAATTAAGGCTGACTTCTCAACACAAACCCTCAAGTCAAAAAGATCTTTGAGAGAGAAATAATAAGTCCCAAAAGAAAACAACTTCCAACCCAGACTGATGTAGCCTGCAAAACTATATTTCAAAAGAAATGTAGGAATAAGATACTTTCAAGAAAAAGAACAAGTGAACAAATTCATGACCACCAACCCAACCCTACAAAGAGTGCTGAAAGATATTCTAGATAGATATGAAAATGACCACAATTCCAAGAACAACAACAGAAAGAAATCAATAGGTAGGGAAAATAATTAAATGGAGGAGAAAAGCAGAGAATCAATAGCAGGAAAATAACATGACAAGGAGAAGCCAATACAGATCTGTTATAACCATCAATGTAAATGGCCTCAATTCACCCATCAGTAAAGACAGATTGGGAGAATGGATCAAGAAACAAGATCCAACAACATGCTGTGTATATGAAACACATGTAACTCAAAATGAAACTCATAAATGGAAAGTTAAAGGATGGTCCATGACACATACTCCATGCAAAAGGAGCCCAGAAAAAAGCAAGGGTAGCTATTCTGCTTGCAACAATGTGAACTTCAAACAATGATCAAAAGAGATAGAGAAGGGCACTACCTGTTAGGGGAAAACTTTACAGGGAAGAGATAACAGTCATAAATATGTATGCATCAAATATGGGAGCACTGAAGTATATGAGGCCAATATTAATAGACTTGAAAAAATCAAATAAGCAATAGCACCATTGTAATGGGGGATCTTAATACACCAGTGTCACAAAGAGATAGATCAACTAGACAAAAAATCAGAAAAGAAATAACAAAACTAAACAAAAGCTTTGAACAACAGCACATAGTAGATGTTTACAGAATGTTCCAATGAACATCATTACAATACATATTTTATGATCTGGGCATGAGATGTTCTCTAAAATAGACCATATATGGAAGACTATATAACATGCTTAAGTAAATACAAAGGAATGGAAATTAGCCCATGCATATTATCTGAACATAGGGCAACGAAATTGGAAATTAATGGCAAAAGAAACCATAAAAACATGAAAATTCTATAATATTCTCAGGCAGAACCAATGGGTCACAGATGAAATTTTAAAAATTCAATGTATACAATCACACAAAAATGCAAATACAATATACTAGCACCTGTGGGACACTATGAAAGCAAGCCTAAAAAGGAAATTTATAGCAGTGAGTGCTGACATCAGGAAAACAGAACAAACACAAGTAAACAACCTAGTGGTGCACCTAAAGGTTCTAGAAAAAGTAGACCAAATCCAACCTAAAGCCTGTACAAAGGAGGGAATTATAAAAACCAGAGCACAACTTAACACAGTGAAGGCAAAGAAAGCAATACAAACAATTAATGAATTGAAGAGTGTTTTTTTGAAAGAATAAATAAAATTGAATATTCCGAGCCAACCTTGTCCAAAGAAGGAAAGAAAAAACTCAAATTCATGCAATGAAGGATGAAAAGAGTAAAATCACTACA
>NW_004955600.1:144025-157431 GCF_000276665.1 Chinchilla lanigera
CAAATTCAAAGACCCAAGACAAAATGGCTATTAGAGATTAATATACACTTCTCAGATGAAGAAATACAAATGGCAAATAAATATATGAAAAAATGTTCCACATCATTAGTTATTTAAGAAATGCAAATTAAACTTACACTGAGATTCCATCTAACTCCTGAGAGGATGGCTATCATCAAAAAATCAACCAGTAACAAATGCTGGCTTGGCTGTGTGGAAAAAGTACCTGTTCTCCACTGCTGGTGGGAGTGTACACTGGTACAACCACTGTGGAAATCAGTTTGGAGATGCCTCAGAAAACTAGGATTAGAGGTTCCATTTGACTTAGCTATTCCCCTCCTGAGTGCTTTCCCAGGAGAATTAAAAACAGCATACCACAGTGATATATGAGCACTCATTCTTATAGCAGCACTACTTGCGATAGCTAAATCTTGCAAACAACACAAATGCCCATCAACGGAGGAATGGACAAAATAGATCTGGTATGTTTATACAATGGAGTATTACTCAGCTATAAAGAGGATAAATTAAGGGATTTTTTTTAAAAAAACCTTTTTTTATTTTATGGAAAAAGGTATAACAAAAATTCATAACAATAGTTAATACATTACATGTCGTTACCTTTAAAGTAGTTGCCCATGGTACAAAATATGGGCATAAAAGTTTCCACAATTGATATTAGCACAAACTTTTCTTTTTAATAAACTGAGACACTTGCATTTTTTCCTTTTCCCTTCTATCCTTTCCCCTTTCACCCAACCTAGTTCCTTTTATCCTCATAGTGTAAGAAACTGTAAGAATAAGTAACATTCAAAATGTTCAACAGATACTGTGAAAGGAGAAGAAACTGCTCAAAAGCAAAGAACAGCTGGAGTGCAAAAAGTAGAAAGGAAGGAAAGGAAAAGAATCTATATCTATGTAGATATATCGATATAGGTATATAGATAGATACACATATATATACACAAGATAGCTAAGATAATTGTACTGGTAGTGTCTATTGGTTCCAGAAAAAGTTTATGCTTACATGTTTGATCAATTTTTCATGCCTGTACCTTGTAATCTGAGCAGCTACTTTGGAGATAAAAATACAAATTTTATTAACAATTGTTAATCTCCTATTGTCTCCTTTTGTAACTCTGTAGCATTGATTTTATTGCTTTTTCTTTTTAAAATGAAAAAATGAAAATGTAGTTATTCGATTTCCACATATGATCATTGAATGAGTTAAAATTTTGGGCAGAAACCTGATGACAGAGTTTAGCTCACTTGTGGTTAAGTAAGCCTGCCATGACCAGGGACAACATACCTCAGCAGTTCCTGTGGCCCACTCTATCATATCCTCAGATAAAGTCATTCGGTAGCCATGTGGAGCATGCGAAGAAAACGTTCCTACTTTAACCTTCAGTCTAAGGCCTTCTGGAAAATTCCAAGAATTGAGAATGTCATACTCTGAATCCAGTTTCCTTCTGTCATCCAAGTTCACTTGGTCTCCAGCAGGATTGTGAAATTGGATGTTCTTCAGAAAGCGATGCAGCTGAAAGAGACGCGTCATCCTATGAGAGGAGGGCTCCCGGGCAAGGGCAGAAAATATGGTTGGGGGAATGTTCTTAACTGTCATTAATCCTCCTTACATAAAGCAACTTTAACAGGCATATCTATTAAATTTGAGCATATGAATGTCTAAGGATTAAAATGTCACCATGTTCAAAAAATGTCAGACAGTTTCAGAAAAAATCATTCTAGGCAAGTCAATTTAAATAAGGGGTGCAGTTGTGTTAGGGGAAACATTCACAGTGGAATCAAAGCTTCTAAAACCCACAGCCTCCACTATTTGTCTGACTATTCCCATAGCATCTACCACAAAGTGAGTTCATCAATATCTAAAGAGTTTGCAAAATTAAATGAAATTTAATTATGTGAACTGTCACGTTTAACACCATTTAGTTTTGTAAGTGACTGTAGGTTTTCCAATTGTCCTTTAAGAAAACCAAGGAACATGTTTACATAGGTAAGGCATTGAAATCCTATAGACAGAAGCAATGAGCTCTCCTCGTACTACCTCCTCCTTGCCGTGGCTCCTTGACTGAGAATCATTTCAACTCAGCTCAAGAATTACCTCCTCAACAATAAGTGTGATATACAATGTCTTGTATTTTGTAGAAATGGTTGTAATTCTCTTGGGTGAAACCCATAAAATAACTTGAGAGGGGCACCTTTGTGACACTGCCTGCCATCCAAGAGGATATACTTTACCTGCCAAGAAGAAAACATCGTGACTTGTCTATTTGTCATTGGTGGCCTCTGTACTTCAAAAAGCATCGCATGTAGGGCATGGGCCACAGCATACACAGCATTGTATATATTGTAGCTCCTATCACTCATGGCTACATCAAAATGATTTGGAGGCAACCAAGCCAGAGAGGCATTAGGTGTACAGTTCTGCAAGGCACAGTCAGACTCAGAGAAGGAGCAATCAAAATTCTCAGACCAATACATAAAAAGATAAGTGTCTTCTGGGTATTTGAAAGGGGTACTTTCCTGGACAAAAGTTTTGAAACCTGAAATCTCTTCGTGGTGATGTGAAAGAACAAGAATCCCGTGGAATGGGTCAAGTATGAAATCTCTCCCAGCCAGGTCAGCCTGCCATTGTGAGTTTGTCACCCAGACTTTCCATGTCACTAAGTCTTGCACTATGTTGTAGTTTACATCATTTGGACCATCAGTATCATAGTAAATAACCACCACATTGACTGATGATGTATCTGCAGTCAGGATATCGTGTTTCTTCGTAGCTGAGAGATATGACACAGCCACAGTTGACAACATTTTCACAAAAGCTACACAGACTCTGTTCCTGTCCATCTCAGCTCTTATATCTGAGAGAAACTGAAGACCCTTCTGGCCTTCTGTGATGAGCAAGCCCACCCAGGTCCAGTGGAAATGAAGCATCAAGGAAACCATGCCAAGGGCCAAATATGTGTCCTTTGGGGCCACCTGATAGACAGAAGGATACTGGCCACTGTCAGTCAGTGTAGGATCAAATGAGCCAAAGGTAACCTGAAAGGAAAAGAAAATTGGGTAACACACTGAAGCACTGATGGAAAGCACAGTAGTAGTCCTGAAGTGTACTGCGTAACACCTACAAGTTATAGGAGACACGTGTTCTTCCCGTCCTTCTAAACATCTCCCTCAGGATATTTTTTTAAAAAGTGAATGAGTATATTCAGACACCCTACAAATATATTTCTTTCTTTCCTTCCTCTTTGATCAAAAAATAAAAAAGGAAAGGAAAAGAAATTATCTATATCACACTAATTATCTGTGTTCAGATGCGGGTGCATTATACACTGAATGATGCATATCTGAGACTCTTTTTTAACCCTTTACGCTCCTGGTAGTTGAAGCCCCATGGATGTGCTTCCACCATTTCCTGTCCCACCGGCCCTCACCTGTGGAAATTTGTAGAGTTCCAGCAGTGGTCCAGTTTGAGCTGAAGTGCCCCATGGCGTTTCTGTCAGTACTGCTGCACACTTGCTTTCTCTCCCACATGTGTAATTAGGGATCTCGTGTTGTCCTGTGAGCAAAATGAGTGAACTTTCTAATATCCTCCAATGACTGTAAAGGGAAGTATGGAACTCATAGCCCAGAGAAATGTTAGGCAAAAGATGAGGATTCCTGTTGATCTCTTCTATGGCAAAAGTGAAGGCCAGATAGTTCTGGTAGTTGCTGGGCGTAAGCCTGCAGAAAGAGCACAGAGGTCCTCAGGAAAAAGACTCAGTCAATGATTATTTTCCAATGCAGTCCAGTACCATTTATGAACTGGGTGCTTGTGTTCTTTCCACACACTCATAGAATTAGAACCCTAGTATGGATATGACGATATTAGGAGACTGAATTTTAGAAAACAATTAGTATTAGATGAATATGGGGCTGAATTTCTCATGGAGGAGCTGAGTGGCCTTACAAGATTCCTGGGAGAGTTTCTTCATCATTCTGTTATATTTGTTATACAATTAACATGACCTTGCTATATTAATTCAAAATAAAATTTGTATGTTGAATTATACTCTGTAGGTCTTTAGAAAATGTGATAATTTTAAATACCCTCACAATTTTCAAGGTGAAAAATAATATATTTGTTGAAGTACATATAGTACATTTAGTACTAACAAGCATCTACTTCTGTTTAAATGCTGTACTTCAGGAAAAAATATTTCCTTAATATTATTATTTAAATGTCTCTCAAACATAATTGCTATCTACACTCATGCATCTGGAGAAATACTGTGGTGATGGGAAAATTAATTCACTTCATTTATTTATAATAATATAAATACGTATAAATAGATAATATAAATATGTAGCAGCACATAACATTGAATCTACAAATATATATATATATATATATACATATAATTGTATTTGATAACTAAAGATGAATTTAAAGATAAAACTGAAACTCTTTCAATCAAAATTTAGATTTTGCTTAAGGAGTGAAGCAGCGAGTTACAGTGATAAGTGGTGAAGGTCAGGAGTGCAAGTTCCCCCTCCTTCCATGCACTCATGGCACAGACAGTTGCCCCACCCTTCCCCTCCTGAGAGATCTCTGCTAAGAACTCCAAACATGGTACTGACAAAGTGCAGTCTCCTTCAAACGTTGTGGAGTGAAGCTTCTTAGTGAATCTGTATGTCTAGAGTATTTTCATTGAAAAACTAATTGAAACAATATTTCCTTGTCAGCATAGGAATTACTTAGTATTGTTCTGGAGTTTCTAAGGCATAGAATAAATGTTCAGGAAGTTAGCAGAGAGAAAAAGAATTGAAGAAAGAAGCACGCATGAATATCCCACTAGGATTAAGATTATTTGCCTAGAAATTAACAGGAAATCTTGTACAGCCCCCAAACAAAACCTAAGTAAATGAGAAAAAAGAGATTTCCAATATAAAATTGGTGACTGAAGGTCCTTTGAGAAAAACATGTATAGTATAACAACAGGCTTAACAAAACTTAAACTAAGACATTTTAAAAAGTCCTAAAATTCTACAAAATAGATAAAAGCACTAAATAATATTTGATAAATTAAATATTTAAAAATTCTATCAATGTTGCCACTACTCAAAAAAATTAAAAGCGAGAATTGTTATATCAATGACAAATATTACACAAGTGCTCTGAAATTTGAAATTCTATAAAACTACTGAAACTGTTTCAGCACATAAAAGCAGCATGTTATTTAGAAAAAAGCAACTACAGATATAGATACGTCGATGAAATAGAAATATAAAAAATAACATGTCTATCTCCTTTTATCTACCTATGTATCTCTCTATGTATCTATTTGATTATTGTATATCCTATTTAACACAACATTTGTTTAGAAATTCACTAAATATTAAATTATGCTATTCAAAGTGAAAAGCAAACTAGTGTGAAAACTGAAATTAAATAACTACACAAATTTATCACAAAACAAATTCCGTTTTGAAATGTAAAAGTAATAAACTTAAGAAAAATGTATTTTCAATATTGTACATTGAGATGTATTGGAAACAGGAAAAAGAAAAATGCAAATGATGGGTATCTTTGTCCCACCTAGAAGCTCATATGCATTTTTGTTTAAGCATGATTTTGTAAAAATATTTACAAGGAGCAAAATCCTAGTAAATTTTTAAAATACTTGGTCAAAAATATATACAAAACATTTTTTCACAAATTAGGAAGCTTTTCCTTTTTAAAATTTTTTTGGTGCCAGGAATTGAACTCAGGACCTTGCACTTGCCAGGCAGGTGCTTGTGCTGCTGAGCTACATCCCTGGCTCTAGGAAATCTTTCCTAAGACAAAAAATTGATGAAGGTTAAGTCATCAAATAAAGTATTCTTATGATATGCATAACATGTAATCAATCCAAGTGTTAATAAAGGATATGCCTATATATCAACATGATGCCATTCATTTAACTTCAACTTAGTCCAGTCGTCCAATGTAAAGGTTAAGGAAATATATTTTCCCTGAGTGGTTATTTGAAAATACCCATTATTTTGTTGCAGTATGTAGTTTGATGATGTCCACAGGATAATTTAAAGAATATATGAATTTGAACACAGCCATTTTACTCTCCAACATTCTTTAGTTGTAATCAGGGGTATTCCCCTAAGTTTCACACACCTATTGCTCTCCTTAGATGACAGAAGGAATTAATTAGAAATTTTGGAACATCCCCAAATGGGTGATAATTGAATTATGATAGGTGGAAAGGATATAACTTATGCACCCATAATACACTGCATGATTATGTGGGAAAAATACATTGATGCAAAACAGAGACAGAATAATGCTACTTTGACTGTATTTATATTTGTGTGTACAAAAACCAAGGTATTATCAAGGTACAGAGTAGTATTATGGCCACCCCATTTGCATATTTGAACCATATGATACTTTATAATATCAAAATTAGATTCTTCAATATAAGATTGATGTGAAATATATAAGTTGCTTCTGTGTAAACATTCTTATTTTCCAAAAGTTCTCACATTTTTCCTTCTCATTTTAGCAGGGATCAAAATTATCTCCTGATCCCTAAACTCCTATTCCTGGTGGTGACTTCAGCCTGGGCGTGGATACTCAGAATTGCAAGTGTGTTCTTTTCAGCCCTAGACAGAGCTCACGGTGCAGGGGTCTAGATCAGGGCCAACTGCAAAAGCAGCCTGATTCTCTGAGCGTATGTGGGGACAGCAGAGGACAGTAGAAGGGTAGGCAGCTCATCCTCTCCTTCTAGGAACAGAAGCAGATCCTACATCCTTGGACTATTCTTGAAATCTGGTGATGCTTCATATCTGATCAGTGTCTCACTCCCCAGTGTACTCAGGTGATGTCTGATCACACTGGGCTGTGTTCACTTAGAATCCTCTCGGGGGGTTTAGCCAGACTCCCTTTATGCTCCTCCTTAGCTCTCAGCACCCACAAGCCAGTCCACCATTCAGAATCCACCTCCCCAAACTGCAATGCAGCACATCTTATACTGACGGTTATGTCCCGGTCAAATAAAGTGCTTCTCATAATTTTCAATAAGTGACCTGAGTAATTAGTTCTCTTACAGGGTTGAGGAGATTTTGAGCAATGTTCTCTCAAACATTCCGTAATAGCTCTGATCCTGTCACAAACAAGAAATACTCAGCAGCAGGAACCAGAATCCAAGTCTGTATATTGAGCACATTGACACAACATTATGTTTTTGACAATGATGAAAAAACCCACACATTCGGGGTGTAATGACAAATGCCAGCTGTGCAAGAAGCTTAAACACAGGAAATTCACAAGCTCAAGATTTTGCTGGAGGCGTAAGCAGCACAGGAATCCCTGTCTCCAAAGGTCTGTAAACATGGGGAAAGTGTCCAGGAATAATAATAAAATTCAACATCTGGCTGTTATAGCGAGTATGAGATAGGTAGAGAACCCATCTCCAGCAGGAAAAGACTCAAATTCCTTACTCTGCTGTCTCTGCTCTCAAAGATGGTGTAACCTTAAAGAGACTGCAGTCACAGCTGGTTAACGTAGGGCCTGGACTCACAAGTAACAAAAGCCTCTATCACCAAGTTTACAACAAAGTTTAACGAAATGTTAGTTAACACATAAATAATTACACAGAAGAAAGAGAAAGCACAGGAAAAGTTACATCACCTGGTTGGAAGGGTTTCCACACCTGAAATTCCAAACCAGTGGTGAGCGGTCCCTTCATAGGGTTTTTAGAGTTCTGATTGGGAAAGGTCTGGGCAGTGTCCTCGCCACGTGTGTGATCCCAAAGTCCTCCTACCAGTGAGGCCCCTGAAATACCAGGTGACACAAAAGTGGCAGCGTCCCTACTTTGTGAGGGACCAGAAGCAAGCAGTTCATGGCCCCCAAGCACTGGACAACTACCTGAGGGAACAAACACCTGCATCTTCTAGACAGGTGAGAAAGAAGCTCCCTGGGAGCTGGTAGGCTCACAGTGAGTTTCAGCTCATATCAGGATGTCCACCAAAGTCATAGCAGGATGTGTATTATTTACAAAAAGGCCTTGGCACTTTGTTATGACTGAGGAAGATCTTTCTGTATTTATTTTAACCCTTCATATGGGCAGCTGCCACAGGAACACTCTGGATCCAGCATCTTCTATAAGAATCAATCATTGTGCCAAGGACATCTCCTTTTTCCCCAAAAGCACAAGTCATTTGCTAAAATTCTCTGACTGTCATTCATTATTTAATCATCTGTTTGGCATCAGCCCTGAGAAGATAGTTATCTGAGTAGAGAAAAGACACACACGTCTAACTGAGGAAGACCTGCATTTGAGGGAAAACTCTCACAGATGATCCATCCATTAATCTGGGCTCATTTGCAGCTCCAGGAGTCCTGGAGCCCCTAAAGTTTACTTGAAGTAGTAACAGAATATTTAGGGAGAAAAATTTGTCCATGAAGAAGGGGTAAATTACCAGAAGACAATCTGTAAGAATGTAAAGAATTTTAAGCATAGTTAGACAAAGAACATCAGCAAATCCTTGACTGTCTCAGGGAGTATTTGGCAATAGCAACTTCGCATTCACTTCAATTGAAGGGGTTCCGCTGTGATGAAGAACATCGTCTAACACCAAGCAGTGGCATCTAGTCAGGAGGACAGGCATGGGCTATGTAGTATGTGGAGAGTGGGGTCCCTCTGAGGTTCCAAGAGTGAGAACGAGAAGCTAGGAACACAATCAAACAAAAGGAATATTCTCTTCCCACACTCAAAAGTAAAAAGAGGACAAGAAAACCTTATATGTAGACCTGTTGTGAACATGCGGGTGGGCGGAACACGTGACACTGTAGAGGATATTGCTGCATCAGTCCACAGTTCCCTAGCCATTGTCTACCCCAGCGTCCAGAAAGAAAATCAATAAATAAAGAAGACACTTACAGAATGAAATAGAATTCTCTGCTAGGCTTGATACCAAAGATACCAGTATAGTAAACATAGAAATAAAGAGACAGAAAACACCCAATCACCACATCTCCATCCTTGCGCACACTGGTGCTCCTTTGGCGAAGGCAGGCTTCATTATCAAGGGTTTGTACTAAGATCAGAAGCTGCAGAGTAAGTGAGATAACAATCAAAGCGAACATCTTAGATACGTATGCTAAAATTCAGGCTGAGTGAAGAGGAAACTTGCAGTGACAGCCAGGTAAGTAAATATATTTTGTGCATGTTTCATCATGACATTACTTCTCACTCAGGTGACACTCTGATGCCCTGGCTCCTGTCAGCAGTGCCTGCTCCATGTCCCTGGAGAAGATTGCCACCATTGGGCCCTGGGCTCTACACCTGAGATCTGGTGTCCAGGAGAAAGACAGAAGACAAATATGATGATTATCATTTTCTCCACCTGGAGCCACCATGATTTAATCCAGTTCCACTGATAGCAACATCCCAGGGGCCACCTCCTCCCAGGCAGATTTGTTCCTCAGTCTTTGTCAGTAGGCCATTGGCATAGATACAATTAGAGATGTTGCTAAATGGATTGCACTAGAGGATTTAATATTAGGGTTGTCTTGAAATAGTCTGAAAATCCCCAAGGTCAGCCAAAAATATAGAACACTGTGCTTTTCAAAGTGCAGAATTAAGAGCTATCATCTGACAGGCCCATGACCAAAAGTTGCAGGGCTGTGAAGATAACTCAGTGGCAGAAGCACCTGCCTGGGAAGCACAAAGTCCTGAGTTCAATCCCCAGTATCAAAAACAGAATCAATAACAAAAGCAAAACAAACAAACAAACAAACAAACAAACAAAAAACCCAGAAGTTGCAGCCACAGAACTTTCCCTGTATAGCTGTGTTATCTGTGTAGCAGTCACATGGGCTGAAACTCACAGCCTCACAAGCTCTCCATTGCTTGGGGTACAAATAATTGCACTACAGCCGGGAAACCCAAATGAGTGACTGGGCATCAGTGCAGACATACAGTGCACCTTTTAGTTGTATAATTGAGCTTCATTCCCTGCTGCTTTGTTCTTTCAAGTATCTTCAATCCATGATTTAATATATGGTCAGAATCCGTTTGTACTATTAGAAACTTGAGTTCCTCCAGGATTTAGACTTTTAGGAGAACATGAGTCTGGGTGGCAAATTGCTCTTTTTCCCTCATGCTAAGTGGAGGAGCAAAGCTGAAAGTGGTTCTGTATTTCCCATCACTCAAACTTTTGAGGAGCAGGGAAGTACAAGTAACATTTACAGCCCTGAAACTGAGTGGAACTTTCAGGACAGGTAGATTATTAAAAATAATATTGCATTATTTCAATGCGCACCATCTTGTATTTGTCAAATCTAAATCACCAGCACAAAGTGTGAGCCTCACTGTACACTTAGACTTCACTTATTGTGTAGGTATTAGCATTGGCTTGTAAACTGTGTCATGTTAGTAATAGGTGATCTGTTAAAGATGGAAGGATACATTGATTTATGTCAGGTTAAACTTTACAAATTTAGGGGCTGGGGATTTAGCTCAGTGGCACACCTGCCTGGCAAGCACAAGGTCGTGAGTTCGATTCCCAGCACCAGAAAAACAAACAAACAAACGAAAAACCAAAAAAAAAAAAAAAAAAAAAAAAAACCAAAAAAAAAAAAAAAAAAAAAAGCAAACTTTAAAAATTTAAGTATGTACAACTAGAGATAAGATTTACTTTCCAATTTGGAAGATTTGGCCTCATGTCCTCCCTTGCATTTGAAAAGTAGCTAGTCAAAATAAAGTTGGGATGCAAGTTCAAAATATTTAGAGTTTGAAAAAATTTAAGGCATAATAAATTTTTAATAATTTTATAGTATCTGTAATGGTTGCTGCATTGTGTCAACTTGAGAAGTTAAGAAGCTTAACCAAGTAACTCATGAGTTTTACACCCTGGGGTGTACAGTACACGCCCTTGCGTGACTGTTTATGGTCCAGCATGTTTTAATGGTTGATTCATTGTGTCAACTTGAGGAATTTAGAAGTTTAACTACATGACTCAGCAGGGGGCCAGGGTCCTCACTTTGTAAACATTCTGAGCCTGAGCAGGAGAAGGGCAGGGAGATGATATGAGTGTTACACCTGCCCCAGGGTAGGTAGCCTGCTTACAATATAAGGGAGGAACAGAGGCTTGATCCCCACTTTTGCTCTCATTGCTCTTGCTGTCTTTTTCCTCCATCAGCGGTTGCCCCACTGCCATGCCCTCCAGCTTTGGAGCCAGCTAATCATGGACTAAAACCTCTACAAACTGTGACCTATATAAAGCTTTCCTCCTTTAACTTTGGGTGTAGGATGTTTTATCAAAGCAAATAAAGAAAAGTAACAAACAAAATACCCATACAACAGGATAATATGTTGAATTTAATGGGTTTAATAAATTGTATAGTTTTCTGTAAGAAATTCTTTTATGTCTGTTAACCTATATATTGGAAGTTGTACCCAGTAAAACACAAATGCATTTGAGAATACACCTGAGTCCTGCACATAAACACATGATTTGATGATCTCAAAGCTTCTTCTCTAATTTGGGTGAGACCATTATCTGGATTGAATTGTGTTTCAAGTGTAATGATGATGTGTGAAGTGTGGTACTTGTGCATGTGATCTAACTCAAAAATAAGGTATTAGAAAATAAGATAAGGTCCTTAGGGTAGATCCTGATCCTTTACATCTGTGTCTTTCTAACAGAAAGATACAATATAACAGCTTGGCTCATAATACTTTTTGAATGGCAGAGGAAGTAGTTAAACGGAAAGTAAGTGTTTAACATGCACAAGACCTTGTACTCAATCTCCTGTGTCACAAAAAGTAAAATGAAGCTCTAAGTTCATAAATCTACCATAGTACATAATGACACCAATCCAGACAATCACTCAGTAAATGACTACTTTTGTAAAATAGTAATTTCTCCAATATGATAAGACATGTAACACAACAGAGGAGGATGTTTGGTCAGAAATATTCTTCCTCACTCCCTGGAACATCATCTGGAAGAAAGCCTGGGCAGAGTCCCCTCCTTGGCCGACATCACTGAAAGCAGTGGCCATCTCCTTCCTGTCTAAAGACTCCCAAGTTGCATAGAAGACATGCTGGGGCCTCTTGTGCTGCATCTTGAGAGACAGCTCCTGTCCTTGGCGGATCTGCTGTGCCTTCACTAGGCAGAGCACTCATGTGTGCCCCTGTGTAGAAAATGCCAGTTCACACACATGTCCCCTGCTGCCTGTGAGGATGTGTGTCAGGATAAGAAGAGTTCATACATAGGCAGAGGCCATGCACATTAGTTCCAGGGTGTCTACTTGGATTGATAAATTTAGTGTTCAGATTATTTCATGTCATAAATAAGGAACTTCATGCATAAATTCTGCCTACTTTCCTATGCAGTGATGAAGAATGATGGCGACAATCAAAAGTCAAGTAGCACTGTCACTATATGTAATAGGGTATTATCTGATATACCAGCAATGAAACTGAAATAAAAATAATAAAAATAAAAACCTTGCTCAAATTCTCGTGAGAAGTCCACATGCAGGGCTTTGCAACCTGTTCTCAGTGTGTGTCCTGGGATCTTGTCATGCCTCCTTTCCTAGCCAGTTTTAGCCATGCCCTTTCTTCCAGGCTCATTTTCACTGAGAGTCACATATCTCTATAATTCTTATAGAATGCTGAGAGAGGGGTGTGGGAAAAAGGGGTCCAGAGGTCTGGTTGACTGCCGTGGCAGAGGAGCGTGTCTGAGCAAACTCAGACTCGTCATGTCCGAGCAAACTCAGACTCGTCATGTCCTCGGCAGACCGAGTGAGTTGCCCTGCCCAAGTTGTCCCGCTCTGACCTCTTACTTCCACACTGCCCCCCCATCAATAGTACCACCTCCAAGCCATGTCCCTAACCAGCCTCCATTGCCACGCCTCTAGCCTGCTCTATAAAACACCTGATACTTCAGCAATAAAATTGGATCTGTGCCATCAGCCTGGTCCCTGGTGTCTTCTTTTCATCGTGTCGCTGCTTACCATGGGCCCAGGTCCCTTGACCTGAGAGGTTCAACCTCAAGTGGCACCTGAACAGGGACCCTGTGCCCACCCCCCACCCCCCCGGAATCTGTAAGTGGCCCCTGCCCACAACATGGGCTCCACCCTTCTTAAGGACCAGCACCCACCGGCATGGGCTCTTGCTGCTCTCTTACAGGCTAGACATTGTAAAATGTCTTATAAGACCCTCTCCCAGTACTGGGGGATTCTCCTTCCCTTTAATCCTTGGCTCAAAACTGCTAATCTGTGGGACCTGGAAAACATGGTCCCTCCTTATACAGCGGGTCCAAACGGCAGAACAACATGAAAGGAAAATCTTTCCTGTAGGGCTCATGCCTGCCTTACTTACTATCCGAGCTTGCTTAAC
>NW_004955600.1:159141-160389 GCF_000276665.1 Chinchilla lanigera
TATTGGCCAAAGCCATTCATCAGCTTCTCCCAGAGGTCCCTAAAGCTACATGTAAACATCTGGTCCGTAGTTGTGCCACATGCGCCCCTTCCTTCCACTGGGCCCTCTCCTACCTCAGGGAGTAAACCCCCGAGGACTCTGTCCTAATGCCAGAGGGCAAATGGATGTCTCCCATTTTCTCCCATTCGGTAAATTGAAATACATTCATGTAACCAAAGATACTTTCTCTGGAGCTACCATGGCTATAGCCATGACGGGAGAAATGGCACAACATGCCTCATGCGCTCTGGAAAAGGCCATTCTTATGCTAGGGGTCCTTTGGGACCTAAAAACAGATAATGGACCATGTTATACTAGTCAAACCTTTAAAAACACATGTGCCAAATACAACATAACCTTATATCATGGCATTCCCTGCAATTCTCAAGCACAAGCTATCATAGAAAGAACTCACCAAACACTCAAAACTTTATTAAAGAAAGAGGGGGAATTGCACCCCTGGAGCACACAGGATGAACTGCTAACAAAAGCTCTTATAACAATAAATCTTTTAACTTTCCATGAAAAAGGTCTTTCCCCGGCCCATAAACATTGGGGCCCATTGCTGGCCCCTCCAACACCACTCCCCCTTGTGTGCTGGAAGGATCCCATAACACAATCATGGCAACCCCCAGCCCCACTCCTAACCCAAAACCAAGGTTTTGCTTGTATCTTTCCAGAAACAGCACCCCATCCAGTGTGGGTTCCTGCCTGAGATGTCCGGCCCACCACAGCCGCTGATCTCGACAATGAGACAACTGACTCTCAACGACAGACATCCAGGGGGCGGACTGACACAACGTAGGAGACTATGACACCGCTCAACCTGTCTTCTCCCCTTGTAAACCTATGCCTTTAAATCCTAACTTTAGGCTTACAGATTTCACCTGGGAACCCTGTCTTTCTGCTCAAAAACCCTTCAAAAAACAATAACTTAACAGCCCTATGGACCTCTCTTTTTCTTCACCCTGGGGACAATGGATCCCTCCCCTTTTTGGGACACAACCCATTTTCCTTCACAGGGAGACGCTCTATATTCTCCTCCCATCAGTTATGCGAAACCTTCAGATGCCTTTACCTCCTCCCGTTGATGCTCATGGGAAATACCTCTATCACTAACGGCACCTATTCCATTCCCAGTCTTAGCCTCCTTAATGCCACCAGTGGCTCCGGCGGTATCATTGAGATGTACACCGGTGGTCTTGCTCA
>NW_004955600.1:160489-163684 GCF_000276665.1 Chinchilla lanigera
GGCATATATGCCTCTCCTGATGTACAGGTGCAAGGCCTGCCTCAATATTTTGACCAAGTGAGAGCAATAGCCTTAAAAACATTTAACCATTGCCATGCTGGACCAACTATCCCAATTAACAAGCTTATTCAAGGGGCCAATGAGGATTTTGCCTCTTTTGTCTCCAAGGTTGTAGAATCTTGTAAGTGAAAGGTTGATCGTCCAGAGGCCACCGAAGCCCTAGCCAAACAGCTTATCTTTGAGGGGGCTACCCCCACGTGTAGAACCTTAATAGCCCCTATAAAAAATGAAGATCTAGATCGCTGGACACTAGTGTGCAGGGAAGTCAATGCACAAGGAGCTCAAGCGTTAGCGACAGTGCTTGCCAATGCTTTACAATTAAATATTACTTTATGCTTCAATTGTAAAGTGCCTGGACATTTTGCTAAACAATGCCCCAAAAAGGGACAAGAGACTTCAAACTTCAAACCAAAACCACCCAAAAATACAACTTACTGGACATAATTTTTCTGTCCAAGTGGCTGAACTTCTCGCAGTGTTACAGGTTTTACAACACTGCCCAGACTGTTCTATTAACATTTTCTCTGATCACCAATATGTGGTACAGATATGCCATGTCATTCCACATGCCATCTTAAAACAAAAAGATACCATATTGGATAAAGCCTTAAAAACCTTACAACACACCCTACAACATAGAAAATGCCCTTGGTATATACAACACCTCAGATCCCATGCAGGACTTCCTGGTCCCCTTGCCAAAGGAAACCAACTAGCTGACAGCCTAGTGTCTATTCAAGCCATACAAACAGCCCTGTCTGACCCGCTCTTACAAGCAAAAACACTTCATTCCAGGTTTCACTTATCGGCCAAAGCCATTCATCAGCTTCTCCCAGAGGTCCCTAAAGCTACATGTAAACATCTGGTCCGTAGTTGTGCCACATGCGCCCCCCTTCCTTCTACTCGGCCCTCTCCAACCTCAGGGAGTAAACCCCCGAGGACTCCATCCTAATGCCAGATGGCAAATGGATGTCACCCATTTTCCCCCATTTGCTAAATTAAAATACATTCATGTAACCAAAGATACTTTCTCTGGAGCTACCATGGCTATAGCCATGATGGGAGAAACGGCACAACATGCCTCATGCGCTCTGGAAAAGGCCATTCTCATGCTAGGGGTCCCTTGGGACCTAAAAACAGATAATGGACCATGTTATACTAGTCAAACCTTTAAAAACACATGTGCCAAATACAACATAACCTTACATCATGGCATTCCCTACAATCCTCAAGCACAAGCTATCATAGAAAGAACTCACCAAACACTCAAAACTTTATTAAAGAAAGAGGGGGAATTGCACCCCTGGAGCACACCGGATGAATTGCTAACAAAAGCTCTTATAACAATAAATCTTTTAACTTTCGATGAGAAAGGTCTTTCCCCAGCCTATAAACATTGGGGCCCGTTGCTGGCCCCTCCAACACCACTCCCCCTTGTGCGCTGGAAGGATCTCATAACACAATCATAGCAACCCCCAGCCCCACTCCTAACTCAAGGCCGAGGTTTTGCTTGTGTCTTTCCAGAAACAGCACCCCATCCAGTGTGAGTTCCTGCCCGAGATGTCCGACCCACCACAGCCGCTGATCTCGACAATGAGACAACTGACTCTCAACGACAGACATCCAGGGTGCGGACTGACACAATGTAGGAGATTACGACACCACTCAACCTGTCTTCTCCCCTTGTAAACCTATGCCTTTAAATCCTAACTTTAGGCTTACAGATTTCACGTGGGAACCCTGTCTTTCCGCTCAAAAACCCTTCAAAAACGATAACTTAACAGCCCTATGGACCTCTCCTTTTCTTCACCCTGGGGACAATGGATCCCTCCCCTTTATGGGACACAACCCATTTTCCTTCACAGGGAGACGCTCTATATTCTCCTCCCATCAGTTATGCGAAACCTTCAGATGCCTTCACCTCCTCCGGTTGATGCTCATGGGAAATACCTCTATCACTAACGGCACCTATTCCATTCCCAGTCTTAGCCTCCTTAATGCCACCAGTGGCTCCGGCGGTATCATTGAGATGTACACCGGTGGTCTTGCTCAAATATCGACAATCAACTCACTCTTCTCACAAAGCTTGCCCCCCAATGATATCTCCTGGTCACCCTTGGTTAACCTCACACAAAAATAACTACTCATATTTTTCAACAGCCTGTGTTGCGCCCCTCCCCTTTTTACTTCTCTTGTCCACAGGTGTCTCTTTGAACTGCTCCTCGGCAGGTACCTGCTACCTGTCTAACTGCTGGAATGGAACCCCTCCATATATGCTTATCCTTCGCACCCCTCTGTCCTCTGGGTGCCAGTTAATATCTCTAATTGGGTTGTTCCATCACTCCCTATTCGGCTTTCTTCCACCTCCCTATAGATACACAAGAGAGACTTCGGAGCCTCTGCTATTATCGCCCTTATTATTGCTTTTATTACAGCCACAGCAGCCGGAGCCACAGCAGCCATCGCACTCACCCAAACCACTGTGACCACTCAAGGACTTAATCTTTCCCACTCAGCCGCTGAGACTTTCCGAGTAAAACAACAGCTTAATGCCTATACATATATGGTTCTTCTTAATCTCTAACAACAACTTGACCTCATGGACAATGAAATTCAAGACCTCTGGCACGTTGCTACTACTGCCTGTGACCAACTCTTCTCGTCTACCCTACTTTGCGTCACACCCAAACCAGCCAACCTCTCTTCTGCTCATCTCTCACTCCGTGAGTGGATCCTTGGTCCTTACAACAGCACTTACTTCAACCTCTCCCTTCAACTGATTGAACAAATACAAGCTATTGACTCTATCCAAGTTCCTATTCTAATGGACAATGTCCTCTCCAATCTTCTACACAACCTACAGTGCCTATTCTCACCAGCCGATTTACTTACCCTTGGATTCTTGGGACTTCTAGGACTCCTTGCGTTAATCTCGCTTCATATAATATGTGCCTGGTTGCAAATGCTCACCTCTAAACAGGCTATGATGGCCTCAATTCAATTGGTTTTTATAAAAAAAGAGGGGAATCTGTGGGAAAAAGGGGTCCAGAGGTCTGGTTGATGGCCGTGGCGGAGGAACGGGTGTGAGCAAACTCAGACTCGTCATGTCCACGGCAGACCGAGTGAGTCGCCCCG
>NW_004955600.1:172269-173545 GCF_000276665.1 Chinchilla lanigera
CTCCAAATGCAGATGATCTGGAAGAATTTAAATTGTTTGCTAATGACAGTTTTACATGTTTAGTTCCCCTTTGCAGCTAATTTGTTTTTAGCATGTTTCGAAGGGCACATTAATGGTGTTTTGAAATAATTGTTTTATTTTTCAATTTAGATCTATTTGTGATGTAACATTTCACTGAACTTTTAAACTTTACTGTGAGTGGGAACCTGCTAGGGGTGTTAGTGAAACAGTGGCATTGCTGAGATCCACAGTGATCGTTTTCATTTTGTAAATGTGAGATGAGCAATTCGCAAGGGCATCATCACCTGCACTTTCCCATGGGAAAGATCCTCCACCAGATTAGACAATGTAACTCACCAAGCATAGGGAATAGAGTCAAATAAAAAAGAATAAATCAATTTATAAAGCTAGATGGTAATTTAGAAGTTATCTGAAAACTAAGAGTAAAATATACATAGTATAACAAAGAAATCATATTAATTATCATAATTTGTAAATATTATAAACTCTTTAAGAATTTCTGGTCCACTTTGATAGGAAAGTTATAAATTTACATAGTTCCTGCTTACAAAAGACATGTATAAATGTAAACAAATATGAAAAAATTCAAAGCCACACATAGAAGTAACTATAGAGATATTGCTATGTATACTCCAGTCAGAATACATCTATGATATCTGTTTTAATTTCTGAAAATTTCCATAATAAAGCATAATGCAAACCCAAAATAAGAAAAATGCATGACCCATGGAGACTGGTATGGTGGTTGAAATTACCACAAGGAAATATTAATTGTGATTTTACATATCACAACAATTTAAGATCAAACAACAAAGAAGCAAAAGATGAAGTGTCTGCTGATGATATTAAGGAGTAAGGAATAAACACTGATGGTAGAAAAGGAGAAGTAGTACAAACAGAAAATAGATATCCATGAATGAAGAATTCCAACAATCCTGTCTGAAGGAAAGCATAATTTCTGGGTACTAACAGAGTATTCCAAATTAAATACACAAGTCTAATTTATGAGATCCATAAGAAGACACAGCCCAATGCTAAAGCACATATATTCTTTTTATACTTTTTAAGAAATTCCTCCTAGTTTGTCAGTCCATGTGTGCAGCACGTGATGTCCACATCCCTCGTGTGGAGCATGAACAGGTACAGAACACAAGGCAGCTCCTTTTTTCAAGCTCCGTCTCTCCCCTCCATCCCCATCCCTCCATTGCTTGATCTCCTTTTACCGTGACAAAGACCTATTTCACTGCTTTCTGTT
>NW_004955600.1:174451-180867 GCF_000276665.1 Chinchilla lanigera
TCAATATATGTGGAGATGTAAAAGGACTGTGTAAAGCCAAAATTAATTCACTTGCATCAAGTATAAACTGTAAGACTTCACAGGAGCCTGTTCTTCCAAAAACAAATTAAATTTACTCATCATTTATCCTTACTTATGGTTTTGCTTTTTCTCAGCCAGTTGTATAAAAATGGACCAACAACTGGGTTTCTAAATCAGCAATCCTTTACTTTTAATAGTTGCACAGGCTGAAAAAATCAAGAAAGAATCTGATTCCTAGTTTTTGAGTGACATTCTTATCAATGGTCTTCACATAGCAGAATTATGAAGCAACTCTTCAATCTTGTAAGGCCACTAGAGGTCTACATAAGAAATTCAACCTCATGAAGCATCTAGTTCGAATTATATTCAAAAATTAAAATTTCCATATGATGACACTCATACTCAGGTTCTACTGACATGAGCAGTGGGGCGGAACATAAGCATTCAGATCATAAATAGTATTGGACTGGATTGGAAGGTGATCATTGATTGAGTCTTTTCCAGAAGGAACTCTGTGCTCTCCCTGCAGGCTTACACCCGGCAACTACCAGAACTACCTGGCCTTCACTTTTGCCATACAACAGATCAACAGGAATCCTCATCTTTTACCCAACATTTCTCTGGGCTATGAGTTCCATAATTTCATTTACAGTCATTGGAGGATACTAGAGGATTCCTTCATTTTGCTCACAGGACAACAGGAGATCCCTAATTACACATGCAGGAGGGAAAGCAAGTGTGCAGCAGTACTGACAGAAATGCCATGGGGCATCTCAGCTCAGATAGGGCCACTGCTGGAACTCTACAAATTTCCACAGGTGAGGGTTGGTGGGACAGGAAATGGTGGAAGCACATCCATGGGGCTTCAACTACCAGGGGCATGAAGGGTTAAAAATGAGACTAGCATATGCATTTTTCAAAGTGTATAATGCAACCAGGATCCTAACACAGAGATTTAACAGGTTAAATAAAATTTATTTTCTTTTTCTTTTTTTGGGGGGGTGAAAGAGGAGGAAAGAAGGGAAGAAATGTTTTGGGAATGTAAGTACATTCATTCCCTTTAAAAAAATCTCCCGAGACCGCTGTTTAAAAGGATGGGAAGAACACGTGTCTCCTAAAACTTGTAGGTGTTATTCAGCACACTGCAGGACTACTAATGTGCTTTCCATCAGCAAATCAGGGCATCACCAACTTTTCTTTTACTTTAAGGTCACCTTTGGTTCATTTGATCCTACACTGACTGACAGTGGCCAGTATCCTTCTCTCTATCAAGTGTCTCCAAAGGACACATATTTGGCCCTTGGCATGGTGTCCTTGATGCTTCATTTCCACTGGACCTGGGTGGGCCTGCTCATCACAGAAGGCCAGAAGGGTCTTCAGTTCCTATCAGATATAAGAGCTGAGATGGACAGAAACAGAGTCTGTGTAGCCTTTGTGAAAATGGTGTCAACTGTGGCTGTGTCATATGTCTCATTTACAAAGAAACATGCTACCCTGACTGCCGATACAGCATCAGCCAATGTGGTGGTTATTTACTATGATACTGATAGTACACATGATGTAAACTACAACATAGTGCAAGACTTAGTGACATGGAAAGTCTGGGTGACAAACTCACAGTGGCAGGCAGACCTGTCCGGGAGAGATTTCATACTTGACCCATTCCATGGGATTCTTCTTTTTTCACATCACCACAAAGAGATTTCAGGTTTCCAAAATTTTGTCCAAGAAGCTACCCCATTCAAATATCCAGAAGACACTTATCTTTTTGATTATTGGTCCAAGAATTTCCATTGCTCATTCTCTGAGTCTGACTGTGCCTTGAAGAACTGCACACCTAATGCCTCTGTGGCTTGGTTGCCTCTGAATCATTTTGACACAGCCATGAGTGATAGGAGCTACAATATATACAATGCTGTGTACGCTGTGGCCCATGCCCTCCATGCGATGCTTTTTGAAGAAGTACAAAAGCCACCAGTGAGAAATAGACAAGTGACGATGTTTTCCCCCTGGCAGGTAACGTGTCTTCTTTTGCATGGCACCCAGTGCCATCAAGGTGCACTACTGAAATTATTCTATGTGTTTTACTCAAAAATATTAGAACTATTTCTACAAAATGTAAGACACTGAGTATTACACTTATTGTTAATGAGTTAATTCTTGAGCTGAGTTGCAATGATCCTCAATCAAGGAGCTACTGACAAGGAAGAAACAAGAAGAGGCCAACTTCTTGTTTCTGTCTGTGGGATTCCAATGCCCTTCCCATGTAAACAGATCCCATTCTTAAAGCACTACAGAAGAACCTAAAGTCACTTATGAAGTGAAATGGTATTAAAACCTATGGTGCGCATAGTATAGAAATTTTCTTTTTAATTCTGCAAACTCTTCTGATATTAACTCACTTTGTTGCATGTGCTGTAACTAACTAGATACCAGTTTTCAAGTTGCGTTATGTGAAGGGAAGTAAAACTCTTCAAGGACTTTCTCCCACCCATGTTTTCTGTCCTTACCCTGGAGCCCTGTTCACATAGGACGATGTGTCTCTTTCAGTTGCATCGTTTTCTGAAGAACATCCAATTTAACAATCCTGCTGGAGAGCAAGTGAATTTGGATGACAGAAGGAAACTGGATTCACAGTATGACATTCTCAATTTCTGGAATTTTCCAGAAGGCCTTAGACTGAAGGTTAAAGTAGGAGCATTTTCTTCACATGCTTCACATGGACAAAAAATATCTTTATCTGAGGATATGATAGAGTGGGCCACAGGAGTTACAGAGGTGTGTTGGACCTAATTATGACACACTTCCTTAACCAAAAAATAAGCTACATATTATCATAGTATTTGTGCCCCGAATTTTTCTCATAAAATGGCCAAATTTTGCTCAGGTGGAAATTGAACAACTCAATTTTCAATTTGAAAAAAATCTGTTTACCGGCCTTCTCATGAGTGAAAGGGACATGCATTTACTTAACTATATTTTTGTAGACATATATTGCATCTTATGAAATAAATTTGGCAGTCAACTACATAGTTTCATTTATGTATGCATGAAAGTTACATTTATTCCTCTAGTTGTGAAGAAGGAAGTAAAAGTCTAAGAAGTTACCATCACATATTTCTTTCCTTAGGCTCCCCACTCAGTGTGCAGTGAGAGCTGCAGTCCTGGATTTAGAAAAAGCCCTCAGGAGGGAAAGGCTGCCTGCTGTTTTGATTGCACCCCTTGTGCAGACAATGAGATCTCCAATGACACAGGTAGGAGCATGCTTTATGGACATATTCCCTCTCTTAAAATTCAGCCCATCCATCCACAAAGTAAAAAAAATCCTGTAGAGGACATCAAAGATAAAATTTTTCTTTTTATTAGTTGAGCAGTTTTGCATGCCTGCATCTTGTTATCTCAGCAACTGAACTGAAGACAACAACATGCAATAAATTGGCCATCATTAATTTCTTATTATCCTATTTTGAAACTCCATATTATTGTTTTTATTTTTTTATCTCTCTCTCTTTACAATACAAAAAATTTAAAAATGTAAAAAATATAAAATTTTGCTTTCACATTTCAAATTATTTGTTACATTGAGTGCTATTGCCCATTTTGAAAACACATTTTCAATTTGAAATGCACTCTAATTTATTTTCCCTTCATTCCAATCTTATTTCTTTTGTTTGTTTTTGATTGCTGAGGATTGAACCAGAATATGCTATATCACTGTCCTAGGTCCCCAGTTATTTCATTTGTTATTTTGAGACAGAATATCCCCAAGTTTTCGCAGACTGCCTCAAAGATCTGAGAGACCTGTCTCAGTCCACTGATTCCCCGGCATAATGGTTATGCACCACCAAACCCAACTACATTGCTTTATTTTTCTAGTCCCACTAAAAGCTTTATTTTCTCAAGAAAAGCCTTTCCCCTACCCCACAGCTTCTAAGTTCCACCACCGTTATGAAGTTTAACAGGCAGTAGGATTAAAGCAAACTCTTGACTTTCTTTGAAACCACAGCAAGATTACACTTAAGACAAGGGGGAAGCATACTTCATTTTCCAAGGCCTGGTATTATTCTTTACACGAAGCCAGTGCTCAGAGACACTGAGTTTGATTAAAGATGGGAGGATGTCTTTGCTACACAATATACTTACAGCACAGCACAATCTCAAATCTTAGGGTTTCATCCCTGTTCCCTAGAATGCATAGATGAGTGAGGTGACAGCCTACAACATGAATTGGAGTCTGTACCACAGAACTGCAAGGATGATGTGCACACAGACCAAGGAAGTAACAAGTAATAATATCTACATTTCAGCAGGATGTCACGATCATTTTTACAGAGGTGATAGCATAATTACTATATTAGAATGAAAATTGGTGGCATAAATCCTTGAAAGGATTAACCGAAGTGGCCCAAATGGCATATCCACCATTCATGGAACATTCAAATACCATAAAGGAAATCACCATGTTATTAAACACAGCTCATAGTAGGATGAGGGTTGAAACTTTTTGTATAAATTTATAGAACTCTAAAAATTAAGGCTGTTGCACATCATAAATACAACCTTGGAAATATATCTCTTTTATATCATGACATAGTCGAATGACTTTCCTGCTGAATATTTTTTATTTTGCTTTTGTGGCAGATATATATTTTAATTTGAAAACATAACTAGTACGATTTCAAATATTCTCTGAAATATGAGACTTGTTATGTAAAGCACCATGGAGTTCTTTTGAATATATATATATATATTCATAGAGTGTGGGAATATGGTACTTTAAAAAGTATTGTAGGTGCACTTATAGAGAATAATGCACCCGTTAATATCAGTCAATTTATACTTCCAGTATCTAAATATACAGTATATAGAATAAAGCACAAATTAAATATGTTGTGCAATTGAAAATTCTGTGAGTTGATGCTAAATCTATACTGAGACAAGTATCCATTCTACATACATGTACTGTGGTGTTGGGTATTTACATAAAAATGGCAAAGGCTATACTTTCAGCGATCATTTCTATAGCATCTTAAATAAAAACAGTAAAGTTCTGCATCTGAAATATTCATCACACATTAGAAAAAACAGGAGCAAATTGAGCACACAGAAAATGAAAGATGTGATGCAATCAGAAAGGAATTTTTAAGGAAGTGAAAGATGGAAGAAATAAGCACAATTTAATATGATTCTGGCAACAAAAAGTGACAATTCTTGGTACAATTGATCAAGAAGGAAGAAAAAAAAAACAAAAGCTTTTTATAATATCATGACAAGTTTGGCCATTAGTATAGATATGTAGAAAACATTTCTTATGAAAATATAAGCAATTTCATTTCAAACATTGACTTGAAATCTATAAAATCACAGGAAAACTTAACAAACCAAGCTTAAGAAGGAATTAAAAGTGTCCCTAATACCAATATCTCCACAGTACCATATCTATTATCAGATAGGAGTGCATAATGTAATATTCACTCTAAATTTTTCTCGGTTAATGATGTTAGCAGTGAAATTTATAAGTACTGAAAAATACACCAATACTGGCCTGATTCTTTCACAGAAAATGAGAAGTGTGCAGGGCATTCCTTTTAAGACAGGAGCTCGATTGTTTTACTCATCGCAGAAAATGCACTTAGAAGAAAAAGACTCTCAGTCCTGTCTCCTTTTTAAATTAAATTCACATATTCTACTCTGATTACAATCTCAAGGAATTAGAGAAAACATTGCTAAAATTCACTTGCCACCTGAAGAGACCCAAAATAGCAGAAGCAATCCTGGGCAACAAAGGCAAGGCAGGAGGTTTCACAATCCCTGACTTGAAGCTATACTTCAAAGCTATTGTGATAAAATCAGCATGGTACTGACAAAAAAAGACCCAAGGATCAATGAAACTGATTGGAAGATGCAGACACAAACACAAACACTCTAAGTCACCTTACCTTTGACAAAGGGGCCAAGCACGTTCCCTGGAAGAAAGATATCCTCTTGAATAAATGGTGCTAAAAAAGCTCACTTTCCACATGCTGAAGACTAAAACTAGACCCATGTCTCTCACCAAGGACTATACTAAATTGAAATGCATCAAAGATCTAAATATTGAAGCAGAAACGTTAAATCTTCTGTAAGAGAGAATAGGTAGAACTTTTGAAAACTTAGGTGTAGGCAAAGATTTCACAACAAAACTCTGATTGCCTGGGAAATACTACAGAGAATCAACAAGTGGGATTTCATTTATTAAAAAGCTTTTGTACAACAAATGAAATTACAAATAGAGTGAATAGGCCACACACAGTGGGAAAATAATTTAGCCACTTGTCCCTCAGAAAAAGACTAATATCTACAATGTATAAAGAATTGAAAAAAATTAGCCTTCCCACAATTTAAAGACCCAATCC